>NC_142524.1:13644574-13819574 GCF_964205215.1 Stylophora pistillata
TATAGTCCCTTGGGGGCTACCACATTGGGGAGAGCAAGTTTTGGAAAGTGAACCACTAAGAGAACATATTTGAGTTCAGTTTTTTAAGTATGATCTAAACCAATTTAAAGCATTTTCTTGAATTCCATAGACACTTAATTTTTAGAGAGTAATATCGTGTGGTCTACTATATCAAAGGCCCTTTTTTGAATCTAGAAATACTACAGCATTAATGTCTCCACGATCAATATCAAAAGCCCAGCTATCGGTCACCTCTAGTAGAGCAGTGACCGTAGAATGAATAGAGCGAAATCCAGATTGACTTTTTGAGAGAATGTCATGTTCATATAAGTACGCATATATTTGGTCATATATTATTCTTTCAAATACCTTGACCACTGCAGAGATAACCGAAATAGGACAGTAATTGTTCATATCACTCAAACTTCCCTGTTCAAATAAAGGAGTAACTTTAGCACATTTCCAGTCATCCCGGAATATGCTTGTAGTCAAAGAACAATAAAAAATCTTGTAAATAGAAATGCAAATTAAATCGACACATTCACGAATTAGTCTCGCAGATATTTTATCGAGACCGGTTTCTTTTCGATTTTTTATTTTAAGATTGGAGATTCTTGCACATTGTTGGAGCCTAAGAGCAAATTCAAACATGGAGACCATCCATTACATAGTTCTATTCCAAGTAGAAAGAATGATCAGCATGCCTTAGAAACAGCTCCAGCTTAAGACCAAAAATAAATACAGAACTCTTGAAAATAGCTTTATCAACAGATTATTAATTTTTTTTAAGTACAACTAAGCCACAGGTATATAAATGATAGAATTTACACAAAGATCTCCCCAATCTCTTTTGCTTTTAACCAGTGTAGGCATGCACATTACGTAATATCTACACTATGTATTTTTATCACGATGAATAAATACTTATCACAAATTATTTATAATCATAATTATTACTTTTATTATTTAAGTTATTATCACTATTGTAAAATATGTGAAGAACCCTGAAGATGTAATCAAATAAAGAAAAGGCAACAGATTTTGCGGGAGGAAACAGAACTCACCTGAGTTGTGCAGAGGGTAATGAATTAAACACATTTTGACAAAATTTTATGAAGTAATGTATTGTGTTTCAGAAACTTTTTAAACATGTAGATGTGAATCCAGAAGCATGCATATTTTCAATCATAAATCTCAAGAAAGATTTATACACACTGGTTTTATTTAAAACAAACTCTTTTCATGATTCATTTGAGAGAAAGGTTTAGAGTACAAGTTTCTCGCTTGGTTCCATGGGTAATCTCCACCATGAGAAGATCTTTTGACTTCAAACCAAGATTTTGAACCCTTTCATCGCCGATATTGACCAAAAACCAATTTCTCCTTAAAGTACAAATATAACTTGGGGACATAAGTTGTGAGAGGAAAGAGGAATATCAACTGGTGGATATTGATCGATTCAACACAAAATTAACAGACAATGACCCGAAATCAAAGGAAATTTATGAGAGGCGGTGAACACAACTGGTAAGTTGTCAAACGGTAAAGTTGCCAAGTTATAGTATTAATACCCGAAAAGTATCAATAAAACGAATATTCGACACCACCTCGATTTCTCGAAGAATACCACCTTCAATAAGGAGACTGGCAAACATTCAAAGATAAAACTGCAAATCCTACCTTGCTCAAGTTTGAAGTCACAAGTCACGGCCCGTTCACAGTATCAAGAACTTTCAAACATGGTTTCTGATGTTCACGCTCGATTAACAAATTTATACACAACTATAGCCTATGGAAGGCTTTCGATCACTTTACAGGATCTCTGTTTGCTCTGCAGAAAGTTTCTAACATGTCTACTCCTTGTCATTGACAGAGTGATTACTCTTTCTGGGAACAGGAGACGCACATGCAAGCGTTGTTGTGTAATAGTCACTAAATGAGTAATGCTTCATTGAGCCTTTCAATTCATTCATGAACGCATGCGCTGACGGGAATGTAGGTGACATGTCTAAATCCTCCGGGCTTGAGCCGGGCTTGCAGTATTTTTGGATGTACGTTCCCTGGTAGCCAGGCATATCGCCAAAAGTTTCTGCCTGTTGCTGTTAAGGTTACTTCTCACCTTCAGAGGCCGAAAAATTGTTTTTTTCTTTTATTGGATTAGATTGAAGTTAGACATTTTGCCTAACATTTAAAAAAAGAAAAGCTTTAGTCTCAAAAAGCGTCCGACTTATTTAGGAAAATGTATTTTCAAATAAAAGTTCATGAATCAGGAGGGTGTCATAATCTCGTAAATGGGCGAACCCCCTGGGTGTTATGCGCAGCAATTTCGCGTTATTTGCATATTTTGTTTACATCGCGTTTCGCGCACTTGGCAAAACTTCACACGTGAAAGTTCTCTGCTGGTGGAAAGTCTTCTCATCAATAAAAAAACAGAAATCCAAATTAGAGAGGAGTCCCTGGGCAAAGAATAAGAAAACAGGCCCAAAGAGGAGAGAAATGCCGCCATTTTGTCAGGAAAAAAAGTAGTCCTGGCACTCCTCTCCACGCTGGCATCCAAATTACGAACAAAGAAGTCGCCATCAAATCTACATTTGTCGTACATAAGGTTAAAAACGAAGTTTCCTTTCAATAAGCAAGTGCCAGTCTTGATACAAAACATAGGCAATCGCCTCAAATCTCATGAAATTATGAATAAACCTACCCGAGGGAACTCATTTTAGTGATAAGGGTATTACTTAAGCTGTCTGTCGATTCGCTGTTTTGCTTTTCAGCAGTTTCTCCAGCTTTACCTTTTTTGTCGAGGGTCTTCCCTTCGCTATTAAATTTTGCCCATTACTCAACGTTCAACGGAGCGAGATAAAAAAAACGTGACTGCTATGCGATACACTTCCCGGGAAAATCTTGATGCATTTGCGCATTGTCACTGACGCCAGAAGGTCCCGTCCTCCCATTGGTTCGCGGTTTCAGGAGGCGAGATAATAATAGGAAGCTTTAGCAACGACGGCGGTGAAGGCAAGGAAAACGTCGTGTCGAAATCTAACTTTTCGTTTTTGTAACTCTTTGGAGGTTATTCCGATATGTTTCACTTGGAAAATGCTGGCGAACCATTCAGGGACTATATCATTACGAACGGCGTTAAAGTAAGGAAAACCCTAAAGAAAAACCTCGAGAAAACCTAAATTTTGGTTATTTCACGTTATTAGGGAGCTTTAGCAACGACGACGGCGACGGCAACGAGAACGGCAGGAAACAATAGGCTTAATGAGCAAAAATAATCGCCCTGCACGTGCGTTTAACATTTTGGTACATTTCTTTGCCGTTCTCGGCATAACAACAACGTGAAATAACCAAACTTTAGGTTTTCTCGAGAACGTGAGTGCATGACGGTTGATTTTCCTTTCTTTCTCCTTACTTTAACTCCATTCGTAGTGATATAGTCCCTGAATAGTTCGCCAGCATTTTCCAAGTGAAACACATCGGAATAACCTCGAAAGAGTTACAAAAACGAAAAGTTAGGTTTCGACACGACGTTTTCGTTGCCGTCGCCGTCGTCGTTGCTAAAGGGAGCTTTCATCAGAAATCCGTTTCTCCGCTTTATCTCAACCAAAACTTTCGTTCAAGGGTTCGTTTTAAAGCTTTTGAAACGCTTCTCGACACTAAACCGAAAGTGAAATCATTATTTTAGCGCGAGGCGTTCAGTTGCAGAAAAACACAAAAGTGATATTTTTGGTAAACGCGAATTAAATATAAACAAAAGTATACTGATTTGATGCCACGCAATTAGCCCGCATTGTTAAAGCCTTTTGGAAAAGGATAATAGCTTCTCCGCCCAAAAGTCGCAAGTTCTTCCATCAACAGCCTTCTTACTCTCATCGGACAAAGGCCGAACGCGTGCGAACGGCTATCGGAAATGCAGTTTGTGAGCCCTCGTGGTAAAAATGCCAGCGGCTACTCCCATTTCAGAAAGACACACTTGAACCATTAACGCGACTGTTAACCTGAAGCCGCAATGCGATAAACAACAGATTGTGAACCTGGAAAATTTTTTTATTTTAACTACCGAAGTCAAATACAACGATTTGCAGGCTAAAAAGTTATTGCTGTTGAGTTGCGGTATTCATTACATAGAAATAAAGATGGAAGCTTATATTTAAACCACTTTACTGACTATTATTATTTCTAAGGGATATTTTTTTTATTAGTTAGCTCGTTTCTGAAACACAAATCGTCTTTTCACGAAAAACAGCAAATGAAAAAAATAAAACGAGCAGAGAACAACATAATTATTTAATCTTATTACAACTTAACTACAGAACTACTGCAGTGATGCAACCATCACACTCCGCTGGATATGTTCAAAAATTATTTAGACTAATAGAGCGTTCTACGACTTACCATTGAGCTCACTGCTGCCTTCATCAGATATTGAATTTGGCAGTTCTAGTTGCCCCTGCCCATCTGTTACTATAGCAGAGTTCTCGCATTTTCCCGTAGACGATTTTGCCAGGCGAAAGATCTTCAGCGAGAAACCACCAATTCCAAATTGAAGAGCTTGCTTCTTCAATCCCAAAAATTCTGTCAGATGTTTTTTAAATGCGAATACTCTTGTGTGTTTATCTTTGTCGACTGGAACCCGGCTACGGTGGGGTTCGATTACGACTTCTTCGCCTCTTCGGAAAAAACTCACTATCACTTTTATAGTTCCACTCATGGCTGACATGGCTGTACCGTATGAACAAACAACGTGTTTGAAATATTACAGCGGGAGGTTTCGTAGGCTCGAGTGCCGGAAATTGTTCTGCAAAATGATTCCGCGCTCTTCCGGCCAAAAAGTAAGAAAATGACAGGAAATTCTATAGTTACCTTTAATGTGGTTACTTCGTAATCTAGAAAAAATACAAAATGCTCTTCTGATCTCATCTTTCTAAAAAGAAGTATCGATAATGTCGGCCCATGTCGGTAGTCGGTTAATTATTTTTCTGTCGGTAGTCGATTAATTTTTTTTCTGTCGGTAGTCGGTAATTTTTTTCTCGTTTTGTCGGTAGTCAGTAGAATTTTTCGCTCTTTGTCGCTAGTAGGCTAACCCCATTCACACCCTCTATATAGATTTGACCGCTTTTCGTGAAATTTCGCCAAAAAATTCCAGGGATAATGACGAACGAAAGTGTGTCAGGAAATTTTGAATTTTGAAATATTTTTCACGTTGTGTCCATTTGCACAACACGTTTCGCATATTTCACGCTTGTCTAACTTTAGATGCGGATATCTAGACAACCAATCAGAATATCGGAAAAGCCTGACACACTTTTGTTAATTGATGCCTTGTGAATAAAACTGTGCAGCCATTTTGCCCGTGCAGCGGGATCCGATACCCGGTAAATTGAACAGAAGGACCCTCGGTCGTTTCACGCTTTACCGGCTTCTGATACTCCCTAAATAAAAAAAAAAAACGCCTAAATTGTATTTTTTTCGTAAACTGAATTTATTAAGCTTTCCTTTGATGTATAGTTTAAAAGGGTTTTCTCGAAACTATCGCGCGTACGAGTTTTTTCCCGAAGAACACCTGCGAACTGAAGGTGGGAAGTAACCTGAACTGACCTTTATCCTGCCTCGAATAACTGAGCTACAATCTAAAGTGGCCAATAAACAATAAATTAAAGATGAGATTAATGGATTAGTAGAGAATAGATGAGTAACGGTATGATATAGTATACTGTGGTCACCCAAAATTGAATCACACATATTTCGATTTCTGATCACTAGATAGTTGTTGAACCATGCAAAGCTACATGAGAATTTTCTCATTTACACCGTACTAAGGTGACGGGTTTAGAGATGAGACTCAATGTATGGTTTCTTCCTGAGATTTTGAGTTTTTCAACTGTTTCAGTCTTACAACATTTTGCGCTGTTTAAATAGACGCTAAAAATTCGTACGCCACAACATCGATTGCACAGATATCTAATCAAAGTGAAAGTGCGTGTGTGGGTGTGTTTCAACTGAAAACAAAAGACAAATGTTTAAATGCAAAATATAACTATTGCTAGACGAAATAAAATTAACTTACAACCTGTTGGGTATCCGTATGAATCTTCCTTGAAGAGAATAAAACTAACGTAGGTGACGAAGAACAAAATGGCTTAGTTGAAAGCAACTAATGGACAAGCACTGGCGCACGAAGCAAAGCGTATATTGATGAGAATAAATATGTACAGTCATAACTTGGCGCGAAACCGAGAATAGAAAACAATAGCAATTCTAGTTTTTACACGTTGTGTGATAACGAAGATATGCAATGTTAAGGTTCGTATCAAAACATGCTTTTTCATCACAAACACCTTCATTATTCCACGCCTTTTTTCATCAGCGTTGCCCCCTCGAGAGTTCTTTAATAGCGTTGCAGGTAGAGTCCTTGTAAATTTAAACAAGCGGGTGCTCTGTCCTACTTATTTCAGCTAAAAAAATGATTCGATTTAGCGCCCTCGTTCCTGGGAGCGCCCCCCACGAATTAGGTTTTTGAAAAGAAGCGCCCCATTCTCGTAAACGCCCCTGTTGAGATAGCACCCTCATTTCAATGATTGCCCCTATTCCAATAAGAGTCCCTACTCTGTTTCAGTGATAACACTGCTTGAGTGCATGGACATTGAGACACAATCCCTTGATTGAGAACAAACGTGGTTCATCTTCCTTCAACTGCTCACGCAAAGCTCATTACAGAAACAGTGGTCTTCGCCTCAGTCTCTCGACTATCAAGACCACGTGAGGGAATAGTTCCTTCAAACGAATAATGTCTCAAAATTCTGTGATGACTGCTTTGCCAGTCGTCGTTTTAGCTAGGAAGGACCCAGGGACAACAAGTCCGTTTTCCAATTGGATATTTTTGTTAGCAAAGTTACGTAAAAGTTCAGCTAATTACTCATAGACCGAGAGTGAGGTCGTTACGGAAAAATTTCCAACGAGACCTTACCCTAGATTTGAGATTTTTCCGTAACAACCCAACGGCTGAGGTTTTTAAATTGTTTATTATATTGCTCACAAACTGAAGAAATTAAAAATTTAAAGCGAAATCGCCAATTTACATCCCGCAGCGCGTGCGTTTTCCTCTTCATTCATCGACTCAAACCCACGTTAAACTATGCATAACTTAGACACAACGTGCGCACTGATTGATCAAAAATCTATTTGCCTGTATAATCTTAAAAACTGAAACATCTTCCCCTTTTGTGAAATGGCGCCACACGGGGCGAATTTCCTGATTTTAATTTGGTAAAGGCCTTTGGTTTGGAGGAAACGAAGAGGACACTTTGAACGCCAAAGACACCGACAAAGATCTTATTTTTCTAACATTAACAAATTTTATATTTAAAATTCAGTTAAACTGACTGGTTGCTCCGTTTTAAGCCTTTATTTTTCGCTGCTTGGTTAAAGTGAAAAGCTTAAAAAATTTTCGATACAGAATTCTCCAAACTGCCTGTCGAGAAGGAAAAGCTCTCAATTTTTGCTTCAAGAAAATTATAACGCCAAACTGACTGAATTTTCATCTAGATATATTCGGAAAATCATGTTTACTGACGAGAACAACAGACCGATTGCAAAATGAATGTTCACTCAAGATTGATACCAATTTGGATGGAGGAAACGCGCCTGAGGAAACGCGATCTCAATGGTAAGCAAGTTCTGGCCACACAAAGTGCGTTGCCTTCTTCCCAATTGAAATTTTCTTCAGTTGCACTTTATAATTATTTTGTGCTTTTATTTTGCTTATTGCTATCTCACGTTAGTTTTTTTTTACCATTTTTTTTAACAAATTTTTCCGAGCTGCTGCTCTCATTCAGCGATAAATCAATTGCAGTCTTCGCTATTCTGGCCGATGGTTTATTCAGTTTCCGTTGCTTTGACTGGTTTATCGCACTTTTTCACGGTTTTCATGGGAAAATAAGATTAGATTTATCTCATTCTCTCTAAGAAACTTCACTCACTCACTCAGTCAAGTCTATGTCGTAAAAGCAATACTGAACCGCACTTTCTATTGGTTTACCGGCTGATAAACCACTTAGTTGGCTACAGAAAATTTTTGGGTTTCACTAAAACAGAAATACGAGCCAACTACTTCCCTTGACTCCATAGACAATTTAATTAGTTTTTCAACAAATAGGTTTGTTGACTTGCTTATGCTAAAAACCATGCCTGGCAGCCCGAAGTGTAGTTGATACCCCTAATGTTTGAGGCTCTGGTTTTTTTATTCTGACGTGAATGAATTTGTCGCCATTGTCCCCGTTAGGGCCTACAGGTTTGTTAACCGGGGGAAATATTTAAAGATAATACAAGACACAAAAAGAACGGTTTCTTCCACCCAATAATCCATTTTATTAATTTTGTCATCAATAAGACATATTAGCTTGCATTTACTAAAATCTGTGCTCAGCAGCCAGTAGCTTAGCCTAGCCCCTAATGTTTGAAGTTCAACTGTTTTTATTGAACGAGGATGACACCCATAGCTTTGATAAGTTTGTCGCCGTTATCTCCACTGTGCTTTGCCACGTCGCCACACGAATTGCTCTCGTCTGGATATCCAGCGGTACCAAACCCGATTCGTAAATCGCTGGACTTGCAATCGTTTTCATTGTTTCCCAAGATAACAATTCGTGCTTTCGAATGATTTAACAGATCACTCACAGCGTTGAAACCTTCTCTATTACAATTTTGCTGTAAGGAGGCTTCAGCAACTAGAGACTTCCATGCATCTCGGCCCAGTGAGGTTTTGCGATATTGGTCATCGGCAATCAGAGAGTGCAGTGAGCTTGTCGCTTGGTTCAAAACGATAAATTTGCTTTCCGCACCAACCTTCATACCCAGGCAGATCTTGGTAAAGGATGTGCTCCAATAGGTTGGCAGCTTGGTCTCTCCGGCGTCCAAATTCTGCCCGCTTGAAGGTTCGTACTCCATCTTGTGGCTCCAAAAAGGTGAGTCATATTTAAATGTGGACTATAAGAGAAAACAAAAGGATCTTAAGCCTTAGATCATGTTGCGCTCTTAAATTGCCCTCATAGTAGCTAGATAATTACAACCCCAAACAACTGTTATTTTCCAAAAACTAATCAGTTTTATACCTCAACTATCAATTCGCGAGTCAAAGGCAAGAATATTGTCGATGAAGTTGTCACAAGTTCCAATCCAACTAAAAATATTATTAAACCAGAGATTCTCTTCAACAGCGAGCTACCGTGCTCATGTTCTATCTGCTTCATTGCAGATTTCCCTAAAATCTTTGAAAGTGCGCAGACATTTATTGTTGTTACAAATTCGTGGGTTTTGGTAATTGCTCTCACCCAGGACACTCACATCATTCTTTTGAATAAAACTTTTAGAGTGCTTTTTATTTCACTAGCGTCATATATTCATTACGATTTTTTAAATTCATACGTATCACTGCTTTGGGTTTGAAAGTTGTAACAAACCAATGAGGTACTTGGATATGGTGCTAAATTACTATATAGCATATCCCAGACGGACATAGAATGCAACTTAGTTATTGCAGCTAACATTTACTAATAAAAATTCCATATAAAAAGTTTAAAGAACAGTTCAAAAATGGTGAGAATATTATCATAGGATGTGTAGTGTATAGGGTGCCAACTAGCATGTAATATGCGCGACGTAATGCGATGCGTGATGGTGAGATGTAATACCCTCGAGACCTGCATATATAGACAGCGTGTGTTTAATTATTTTGTTAGTTCTCTTAGGTACGTGAATAAAACCGATTTCATTTTAACCGCTGTGTATTACAGGATAAAATGGCTTCTCTTCAACTACCTTTGTGCCGTCGATCTTCATTACCAGTGTCCATCCTTTACCTCCACAATCGCCGAGACCATCGCAATCCATGTTACAATAAACAGGAAGTTTCGTAGATTCATCCACCTGGAGCATGTATTCCTTGTTCGCTCTTTATCCACCGAAAAAAAGGAATTTCTTTAGAGCATGTCTATGAGTATTGTTATTTTCAGCGTTTTCTTTTTTATATATTTACACATTAAGATATCAGGACCACTTACTTTTCTCCGCGTTCAAAGGCGTATTTGCAAGACTTGGGTGGTTCAGGAGGCGGCGGTTCTAGATAAAAAAAGGGATAACCAAAACTTTAAACTGCTTCTGGATTTTTACAGATTTTCAAAGAAGGACAAATACAAATTAAAATAGGAAGAAAATGAAGATTTGACGAGTGAATTTCAAAGTACAATTCTGTAATACCTGGGCAAGGAGATTTCAAATTCTCAATAATTTCCTAGAGCTCATCCAACTTTGCGTCTGCACTCTTGCAGTGTTTCGTGACTCCTTTTCCAGCATCTGCGAAAATGATTTAATGCATTAGGAAAATAACTGCAATAACCTTCATCACTGCAACGTCTGATCCTTACTCGAAAAAATAAACTGATCGGGTTGACGGTGAAGAGAGATAATTTGGCAGAGAAAAAGAGCACTGTTAATAAGCCTTTGATTGCCTTTCAGCTTAAAAGCCAAATTCTCCTCAGCTAAGGCCACAGTAGTTCTCACTTTTCAAAGAGAGTTTTCGAAAGTTAATCAGGTCCTACACATTGATTGGTTTCAGGTATTGATCAGCATACTGTGCAATGGTCAGCCAATCACAGAAAAACAGTTTTTGAAGTGAGTCTTAATAACTATAGATACGAAAACAAATTATGAAGGTTTCGAAGAAAGCATAAATAGCTATAGATATGAACACTCGCTGCAGTGACTTTAGAAAAACACGTTACTGGACTATATTTCCAGAGTAGAGGGAAAATACCCCCGCATGTCTAGCTATAGCGTTTTCATGGTAAAGGCTCTAACATTAGGTTAAAAAACAAACTTACATGATTCGCTCCGACGAAGGGCTAACGCTCGAAACGTCAGCTTTTGTAATCGTTACGGTGGCCAATTTACCATTTCAACTTTGTTGATATATTCAAATTATTTCGTTACCCCCACCGAAGCAGCCCCAAACAGTTTCTTTAGAAACTATCAGCCTTTATTACATGATAACACTTTCGCTTTGATTGACTATTGAAAATACCATGGGAACGGATTAGTTTACGTGATGAATTTCAAAACAAACCAAATTTATCACAATTTGAATTATTTTTCCATCAATTTTCCGAGGGAGCCGACTTTGTTAGGGTACAGATCTAGAGCCCCCGTAATAACATCTCAAACGAACGATTCTAAATCAAACATCGCCAAGGAAAACTATTGAAACGAAACGCGACGATTTTTGGGCAGATAACTATTCGGTAAAAATTGATTTCAGATAAAGATAAATTTGAATTATTTGACTTTTCAGTAATTTGCTTTTGCGAACTTCTAACAAATAACGTCTCTTTATAATTAAGAAACATGAAATAAAATCCGTATATTTCTTTTTAAACGTTTGACTTACTAAGAGAAAATGTTAAGGGAGTGCACCAAAATACAGTTATGACTCAAACCACACCTCATGGTTATTTAGACATGGGTCTTTTTAATTAGTGGCGGCGTTACAGATTTTTTAAGCCATGGCATAGTAGATCAGCTACGGACTGAAGGCTGAAACACTTTAATAATTTCCTATTAAAGGGTAGGTGGTTTGGACCGATATCAGATGAACGGTAAATCAATGTTGATTGTAAGGATGTCAATCAATTTGTACTTGTAAAGGTTCTTTAATCAAATGAAGAGGTTAACGACTCAAGTACACTTTGTGTGGTTATGTTTAAGTCTCCACGTGTGCTCTGAAGAAAATATTGTGATGATAGGTTTTCGCGCGCTAAACTGGGAAACTGAACCATCGCGGAAGGCACATCAATAACGAGGGGAACTGGCTTTGTAGAGTGACTCGGCAGCGAGAACGGAAACTCGCCACGATTTCCTGGCACACGGAGATCTACTTCGAGCGAGCTTGTGCAGACGTCAAGGATGAGACAGCGTTTTGTTTCCACAGCAGACTTTATTCCTAGAGCACTCTAACATACATCATGCCAGAGTCAAGACTAACTTGTAATCATCAGAGCTGTGCAATGTAGCTGCTTATGAACTAACTGGTGTGAGATGCTATTGTTATCTAAATCGATCATATTTTAACAGTATAACAAAAGAAGCGGCAAAGGTCTCTTTTAAGTTAAACGAAAACTTCTTATAAATATTCCCACCTGTTTCTATGACGAAAAGAATTTCAAATTAAAAGGACGGATACAATAAACTCGAGGCCATTAAAAATAGGAAACTCAGGTGAGAATTCACAGCTCTGGTATAGAAAATATACCTATCTTAATTGCAGTAGCGCAGCTAAGGAAATAAAAGTGGAAAAGTAATTAAAAGTTTCTGCTTATCTACGCAAGGTTGGTGTGGAAACTATCGTATGAAAGGAAATTAGAATAACGCGTTTAAACTCAGCTGCTAACTACCATGGGAACTAATTTTTCCAGAAAGGCCATTAACACATATTTACCAAAAATTTCACTAGAATTGAACAAGAAAAGTACCGAGATACAGCTGTACAATTTAACTTGACTATTCAAAATTTACTTGTGGCTTTTTAACTTTTTAAAACATCGCAATGAAAGAAACTCGCATGAATTGAGAACGCTAAAATTCCAAAAACAACGAATAAATATGCTTAAACATCCACAGGGAAAAATCAATAAATTTTCCCGTAACAATATGCTTCATAAATAAATGGGAACATCACTCAGGGTGTAAGTTGTCAGAAATCAACACAAATCATTCTGCTTAGTTACAGCAAATGCTGAGGTCCGATATGTAACAGCAGTTAGCTATAAAGACAGCGTAATTTTACATCCATGACAGTCAAGCTAGACTACTTTTTCGGGAGATAATGGTAAATGACGCTTATCACCATCTATGAGCTCCATAGGCTACAATGTCTGCAATCTACTGTAAGGATTGACTGAACATGTTTTCTGATTAAATGAAGAAGTCAGCGGTCTAGTCAAAAGCCCTTGTTTATATGACTTTGTATGTCAAATGGAGGAAACACTCGCAATAACCCCGATGGAAAATAATGGTCGGAAAAGCGATTTCAAAGCGTGAAACATGCGTTCACATCGGTTGGCGAGTTTAGAAAGCACTCATCGGCAGAGCGCTTAAAATAAAAAACATCAATAATTCATGCCGAAAGCTCTTACCGGAGGTCATGAAGAAATATCTAATTACCTGACGAGCACACAGGGTTTTATTTCCTGACAGGTATGGTAATTGTTCTGAAAATGCTGAAACTACTATTAACATCATTCCATAGAACAGCTTGTGGAGGCGCGGGGGCCTCATGGTTAGTGCGCTCGATTCCGGATCGAGTTGTCCGGGTTGGAGCCCCGACCGGGACATTGTGTTGTCTTCTTAGGCGCTTTACTCTCACAGTGCCTCTCTTCACCCAGGTGCATAAATGGGTACCGGCAATTTAATGCGATGGACTAGCATCCCATCCAGGGGGGAGTAGAAATACTCCTAGTCACTTCATGCTGCAGAAACCGGAGTTAAGCACCGGCCCAATGGGCCACTAGGCTCGTAAACAGACTTTACTATAGGACAGCTTAGGGATATTATGAAAGACGATAAACAACACCACTCTATGCCATAATTGACCATAAAAATGTACAACATCTCGCTCTAAAATACTACCGACTTTGATTTAGGGACCAAAACACGAATTGAAAATTACGTGCAAGATTATTCTTGGCCTAGTTTTATTTGAATGGTCCCCTGACCGTTCCATAACGGTGGAGGAAAAAAAAGATCTTAAAACGATAAAAGACACAAAGAGAACAGCATCTTTCACCCTATAATCCATTTTATTATTATTTTCAACAACGAGACTTTTTAGCCTACATTTTACTAAAGACTGAGCCTAGCAGCCAGTAGCTTAGCCTAGTCCCTAATGCTCGAAGTTCAACTATTTTTACTGAACAAAGATGTACCCCATGGCTTTGATGAATTTGTCACCATTATCTCCACCGTGCTTGGCCACATTGCCACACGAGTTG
This sequence comes from Stylophora pistillata, assembly GCF_964205215.1. Classification (NCBI taxonomy): domain Eukaryota; kingdom Metazoa; phylum Cnidaria; class Anthozoa; order Scleractinia; family Pocilloporidae; genus Stylophora; species Stylophora pistillata. The sequence continues at coordinate 13,658,614 of NC_142524.1, forward strand.
GTATTGTCTGGATATCCAGCGGTACCAAACCCGATCCGGGAATCACTGGACGTGCAGTCGTTTTCATTGTTACCCACGATTCCAATTCGTGCCTTAGCAGAATTGGCGTTCACACTCCGGACGTTGAAACCCTCCTTTTGGCAGTTGTTTTGCAGGGAAGCACCAGTGATCAACTTCTTCCATTCGTCCCGACCCAGTGAGGTTTTGCGATATTTGCCATCTGCAATCAGGGCGTACAGCGAGCTTGCATTTCGGTTCAAAACAAAGAACTTGGTGACCTCACCAACCTTCATACCGAGACAGATCTTGGTGAAGGGTGTGTTCCAGTAGGTTGGTAACTTAGTCTCTTGGTCATCCAAGCCAGTCTCCCCTTCAGGGAGGCCGTATTCTTTCTTGTTCGTCCAAAACGGTGAATCGAATTTAAACGTTTGCTACAAGAGAAAATAAGAGTTGAGATTTTCGATAAAAACGGTTGCGTCCTTATCCTCATTTTAATGCAACTATAGCTATTGTAAACCTAACCATTTCTAACTTGAATGTTAATGTAATTTCCATCGAGGAGACAACCGAACTAAGTGGGAGGCTAACACTACAACATTAACTCTGTGGTTACCTTTGCACCGTTAATCTTCATTACCAACGTCCAACCTCCGCCTCCACAGTCGCCAAGACCTGCTCCATCCATGTTGCAGAAAACAGGCAGCTTCTTGCAGCCGTTCAAGTCGACCGTATATGCCTTGTTCTCTTTTGACCTAAAAGAAACAATTCTTTTAAATAGTTTTTTTACAAAATGCAGGAGTACCTTTGTTTTTCATTGTTTTTTCACCATGTTTCCGCGTTAAAAAAGATGAACAAACTTACCCGGTCGCATCATAAATCTCCTTGCAAGACATGAGTGGTGCAGGAGGTACCACTAGAAGGAAAGGTTAAGCATAACAACTAGAAAATCAAAAATATTTTGTGAAATCGTAGTTCTAATATAGATCAGTTTAACCCGCAAGGAATAGAAATACTGAAATGTAAGAAAGACGTAACGAAAAACTACATTTTCATATCACCTGGACTCGGACAGTCCTTTTCTTCCATCATATCCTTTAGCTCATCCAACTTCATATCTGCACTCTTGCAGAATTTGCTTCCTCCTTTTCCAGCATCTGCGAAAATGGTGAAATTCACCAGGAAAATAATCACAAAAACCTTCATCGCTGCAACTTCTGACTCTCACACTTCAAGCTAAACCGATAGGGTTTGCAGTTAGGAAAGATGGATTGGCCACTAGAGAGGACATCATTTATAAATCCATAATTGCTATGAAGCTTAAAACCTTTATTCTCAATGACTAAGGCAGCGATGGATCTCACTTTTCTCGTGGGAGATTTCAGAAATCAATCAGTTCCCACATATGATTTGTTTATCACTTGTGAGTGGCAGTTTTGAAGGTTTTTCAAGAAAGTCCAAATAACCATAGATACGGACGCTTGAATCAGTGACCTTGGCTGAAAAGTTTTAACCATTATTCATAATAAGTAAACATGGGAAGGGAAAATACCACCAGATGTCTGCCTAAATTGTTTTGAAGATCTTGTTACAAAAACAAATGACTTCTCCTAGACCCTGTTCCACTATCTTCCGTGACTTCCAAATTTTTTCTCAGAGGTGGCTTTTCTCATATGGGAAAGTTATTGAAACAAAGTAGCTACTGCCAATTGAATTTGTGTACGTGACCAATTTACACAAAACTGCGCTAATTTTGATTTGCTCTTCTTTCCACTGACCGACGGCATAGCCGACCCTACTGTAAAAAAGAGCACCACCCGTAGAACTCAAGTTCCATCAAAAACAACGGTGATAAGCAACAGTACCCAAATATGACAGAAAATAAATGGGCTTTCCTTAGGTCTTTTAGGAGGCGATTTAGTCGATGAAGAAGACAAAAACATGGCAGAACGAGAAAATTCTTTGGGTAGTATTTCTATCCTTTAAAGTGATATCGCGGCTATTAACTAACTTTTTGACTGGTTTGAGAGTAAACATTTTTGAGCAATTAAGAAAAAAACATTCACTTCATGGTAACGCATCGAGTGCAGATCGAATATAGATCGCCGCATTACGGTATTATCTCGCACCAATCAGATCGCCGCATTAAGGTAAGTATCCCGCACCAATCAAATCACAGAATTGGGACATGTTTGCACCAATCAGAGTGTCAGGGTACTGTCCCTCATGTCAATCGTGTCATGAAATGGAACCACAACATTAACGCACACTAAGAACGAAATCAACAAAGAATTGTGAGCTAATCTACGTAGTGTAATTGTTCATGTCCTTCGTGAAAACTTCCTCGCGATGATCTGTCAGGGTTAGAAAGGTCGGCAGCTAATTTTTTACCATCTAAAAAATAAAGCGTGTTTTGTGTACCGCTCCCTCACTTACAAAGCAATAGTCGTCATGGAAAATTCATGGAGAAATCCAGCGCCACGCCATCGTGATAATGTACATGTTTATGACAAATGACCGGTGTTACGATAGTTTCGTGTAGATCAGCCAACATTAACATGTTTCAAATGACAGACAAGTATAACAATGTATCGTCAGAGGATTTCGGATTGCTCAAATTCCCATGAAAGAGGGTACAGGACTCGCAATCTGGATAATGTGCACGCGATTTAAGGTACATGTTTTAAGTTACGTCGAGTAGTCCTTCATGAAGGTCGATCAATTTTTTTTTAAATATTAAAGCTAGAGGTGAGATTTCTCTTCAGGATATTGCTTAGAAGATAACATTCTTTCAAAGTCTTGCACTTTTTGTCTGAAAGGTTTGTTGTGGAGAACATTAGATTGCTGTACCAAGATAAATAATCTATTGGTGTGTTCACATTCACTCCCATGGAAAATTGAATGCATCAAAGTAAAGACGAATGATGTCACTATGTATGCTTGAAGTACCAATCTGTAATGTTGTATTTAGCTTGAAATAGAGAAATAAACATTTTACACTTTATGTGCACGATCCTTCGCAGTAAAGCACTATTTAACCAATAGTGAAAATCAGACCTGAAAAAAATTCAGGCCTGTACGGGATTCGAACCACTGACCTCTGCGATACTAGTGCAGCGCTCTACCAATTGAGCTAACAAGCCAACTGGGAGCAGGCCATCAAATTAATTCGACATAAACCCGTAGGTGATAAATCAAACAACAAACATATGAAATACATATATATGAACTGCGGTTATGAAACGTATATGTGCACGATCCTTCGCAGTAAAGCACTATTTAAGCAATGGTGAAAATCAGACCTGAAAAAAATTCAGGCCTGTACGGGATTCGAACCACTGACCTCTGCGATACTAGTGCAGCGCTCTACCAATTGAGCTAACAAGCCAACTGGGAGCAGGCCATCAAATTAATTCGACATAAACCCGTAGGTGATAAATCAAACAACAAACATATGAAATACATATATATGAACTGCGGTTATGAAACGTATATGTGCACGATCCTTCGCAGTAAAGCACTATTTAAGCAATAGTGAAAATCAGACCTGAAAAAAATTCAGGCCTGTACGGGATTCGAACCACTGACCTCTGCGATACTAGTGCAGCGCTCTACCAATTGAGCTAACAAGCCAACTGGGAGCAGGCCATCAAATTAATTCGACATAAACCCGTAGGTGATAAATCAAACAACAAACATATGAAATACATATATATGAACTGCGGTTATGAAACGTATATGTGCACGATCCTTCGCAGTAAAGCACTATTTAAGCAATGGTGAAAATCAGACCTGAAAAAAATTCAGGCCTGTACGGGATTCGAACCACTGACCTCTGCGATACTAGTGCAGCGCTCTACCAATTGAGCTAACAAGCCAACTGGGAGCAGGCCATCAAATTAATTCGACATAAACCCGTAGGTGATAAATCAAACAACAAACATATGAAATACATATATATGAACTGCGGTTATGAAACGTATATGTGCACGATCCTTCGCAGTAAAGCACTATTTAAGCAATGGTGAAAATCAGACCTGAAAAAAATTCAGGCCTGTACGGGATTCGAACCACTGACCTCTGCGATACTAGTGCAGCGCTCTACCAATTGAGCTAACAAGCCAACTGGGAGCAGGCCATCAAATTAATTCGACATAAACCCGTAGGTGATAAATCAAACAACAAACATATGAAATACATATATATGAACTGCGGTTATGAAACGTATATGTGCACGATCCTGCGCAGTAAAGCACTATTTAAGCAATAGTGAAAATCAGACCTGAAAAAAATTCAGGCCCGTACGGGCCTGAATTTTTTTCCCTGAGGTGTGTTCCCTGAGGTGTGTGTGTGTGTCTGTGTGTGTGTGTGTATAAGTTCTGTTTATCGGACTCTTTCGGTGAAAATGATACTTTCCCATAACAATAAACCACTTTCACGGGTTTATTACGAATCAACTTAACGGCCTGCTCCCAGTTGGCTTGTTAGCTCAATTGGTAGAGCGCTGCACTAGTATCGCAGAGGTCAGTGGTTCGAGTCCCGTACAGGCCTGATTTTTTTCAGGCCTGATTTTCGCTATTGCTTAAATAGCGCTATCTACTGCGAGGATCGTGCATCATACGTAGCGTTACTACTGTTGTTATTTGTTTCTTGTTGAACTTAAAAGACAACATTATGTAAGTGTGTACATTGCGCCGGCTGCTTGATGTGACACCTATTGTAGCCTAAAACGCCCACAATGATTCCCGATTTCCATTGCAGTGAACCATTCATATGGCAACAAATCCCAAAAATCCAGCATTTTGCTCCAAGAGCAACACTGAAAAAGTGTCGATCTTTAAAAATGAAAACTTGCTCAAAAAATCAAAAGTTTGCATTCAAAACACACCTCAGGGCCATATCTTGGTGTTCGGCTGGAAAATTCCTTTTCACTTTATCCGCTAGCCCTTGTTCCTCTATTTGATGCAAGCTAGTGTCGCGAACACAACCTTTGCCTTGTTTATACCCGAAAAGAATTCTGGGAAATTCCACCATAACTCGAGAAGGGAACTCTTAACATTTCCATTTTAACAATTTATTATAAGTGTCGGGCCACCCAGTCCTACCAGCAAAATTTCACATGTATTGAAACTTTTACCAGTCAAAACTTGCCCAAAAAGCCTTGGTAGGTCCTGGTAGCCATCCACAGATGGGCCAGAGAGACTTCATTGTGAACTCGCCAAGCTTGCATGAAAGCATTTTTGGCGGTCCAGTCTACATGAAACCACCTCTCACCTCTGTTTTCCTTCAGAGGCTTGCCCCTACCCACATTCTAGCTTAATGATGCCGTCGTGAGCTCTTCTGTAGAGAGAAAATGGCTCGAAAAACACTTATAAACGGCCAGAAAAGCGAGAAACCGAATTGATTTGAAAGCATCCACACACGAACTGTTGGTATAGGTCACGTGACACCAACATCTCAGCCCATGGTGTCTCAAAACCGCAAATATTGTAACGGATACTCTATGTAAGGACCAACAAATTGAGGTTAAGTTTGTATCGCCAAATTACAACTGAAAAAATATGGTCTTTTTCGTACTCAAAGGGTTAAACACAACCAATGTTTTAAAAAGAGATTAAACAATCATAAAGCTTTTCTCAAAAATTGTTCCCTGAGGTGTGTGTGTGTGTATAAGTTCTGTTTATCGGACTCTTTCGGTGAAAATGATACTTTCCCATAACAAGCAGGGTCACTATTATCCTAACTGTCTGTTACCACACGATCTATTTAGAAAAATTACTTCCGTCTTAAGAAATAATCTCTACCGGGAAGACTTACCGTTGTCTTTGAATAAAATATCCTTTCTACGTTTAACCAGTAGTTTCCATGGTTTCCAGTAGCCTTGAATGATAAAGAATTTTCACTGTAGACAGAAAGTGCCCCAATTCTGGCGCCATACATGTGATAATAGAACTTAAGGCACGAGAGTTCTCCGTTTCCATCTAAATTTAGCATCAGCTTGGCATTATCACCATAATTTTTCCAGGTCACTTCAATGTATATATAGTACCCTAAGAAAATACAAATTGATAATATGTATAGGATACACGTTTGCTCACGCCAATTTATCAGAATATGCACGACCTCTGAAGAGGGAAGCCAGTCGGATTTTTTATGATGCTAAAGCAAATTATGTTTAGATGAACTTGGCGGGGAATCTTTAGATAATATATCGAGTAAACATGTGTCAACTTACAACATCGCTCAAGTGCAAAGTTTTGGTCACTTTCTTCCAATAGGAACCCTGATTTCCTGACTTTGTAAATATTTTGTCAGTTCCATTAGAGAAATTGAACGGCCCCTATAGGATCCACACATGTTATTATAACTTATTGTACAGTATATGGTAAAAAGATAGTCTTCCCCTAGGCACTGAAAGTTCGAGCCTCGCATTATCACCCCCTGACTGAGATGAGGCTTCAGTATACAAATACAGTCCTGTAAAATGATTTAAAGTGATATACCCAGGATTTTTATTATTTCTGGTTCATGGTTTAGAAAGTCAAAATATCATGGAATTCATTGGAACGATGTTTTGGAAATGGTTTGTTGGGGCGAAAGCTACAGGAAACTGGAAGAAAAAAGTAAACAACAACAAGCATTGGCCGAAAGGCGAAGGAAATGTTATCGAATAATCCCTGAGACGAAGCTATTTAGCAATATTCACGGAGACTCAGGCGATAATCAATTTTGGAACAATTGCTCAGGTGTTTTCGAATTATGTCGTAAACTCGTTTTGTTGTTGAGACCGTTCCATCACAAGGTTGCTCCGAAAGTGCGGAGTGCGGAGTGCGGAGTGCGGAGTGCGGAGTGCGGAGTGCGGAGTGCGGAGTGCGGAGTGCGGAGTGCGGAGTGCGGAGTGCGGAGTGCGGAGTGCGGAGTGCGGAGTGCGGAGTGCGGAGTGCGGAGTGCGGAGTGCGGAGTGCGGAGTGCGGAGTGCGGAGTGCGGAGTGCGGAGTGCGGAGTGCGGAGTGCGGAGTGCGGAGTGCGGAGTGCGGAGTGCGGAGTGCGGAGTGCGGAGTGCGGAGTGCGGAGTGCGGAGTGCGGAGTGCGGAGTGCGGAGTGCGGAGTGCGGAGTGCGGAGTGCGGAGTGCGGAGTGCGGAGTGCGGAGTGCGGAGTGCGGAGTGCGGAGTGCGGAGTGCGGAGTGCGGAGTGCGGAGTGCGGAGTGCGGAGTGCGGAGTGCGGAGTGCGGAGTGCGGAGTGCGGAGTGCGGAGTGCGGAATCTAAAAAAAAAATTAAAAAAAAATTTAAAGAATAATTAAATACATAAATAAACTAGAAATAGAAATGTAAGAAATAAAGATAATAATTGTTAAAAAATTCACGCCGCCTGAAGTGGACTGTTCATATGGTATATTTAACTCAAGATTTTCATAGTTAGCAGATCACTTTTACGGAAAAAAAATAATAAAAAAAATAAACTGCCCGTGTGAATTAACCCTTGAACCATTCTCACAACTTGTCAACTGCGCGTCCTAAAGTTCTCGCAAAGTTCAACCTAAAAGACTTGAAAGATGTTTAGCGCTGAAAAATACTAAGATAAAAAATGTAGATTGACAAATAGAGAAACAAGTCAATACACAGGTAAAGTTGCACTTTGAGAGATCAAATTATAAAAAATGTTTTCCCAAAAAAGCCATTTAACTGCAGCGCAGTTTAACCAAACCGCCTGTCTCGTCTCGTCAATAATCACGTGCAACTCCTTGGCCTCGCTTTCCTGTTAGATTTAGCGATGTCACACAGAGGGCAAGGTTGGTAAACTGATTTATCTGCAAAACTTTGTTTTTGTCAAATTGCTTTTGGTTCTTTGAAAATGTAATATACACTTAAATTCCGTTATCAACTTTTCGCTAGATAAGGAACACCCGCTGGTGATTGATAGCTCTGACAGCGATGTCGACGACGCCGACCAGAAACAGTAAGCTTCAATGTATATTTTTCTACCTATATAAGCACGAGTATTACATAAATCGCTTGCTCATGAAATAAAATACTTTTATTTTATTACTTTTAATAAATAGTTTACTTTTGGAAAGCAAAGCTTGAGATTGTTTCGAGGCAATACGGCTTTCCAGCAAAACCGAAGGTGTAAATTCTCGCATTTCCTAGACATGGTCAAAACTGGACTGTTCTTTACTTTTTATTCCGTAAAAGTGAACTGCTAACTATGAAAATCTTGAGTTAAATATACCATATGAACAGTCCACTTCAGGCGGCGTGAATTTTTTAATAATTATTATCTTTTTTTCTTAAATTTCTATTTCTCGTTTATTTATGTATTCAATTATTCTTTTAATTTGTTTTTTAGACTCCGCACTCCGCACCCCACACTCTGCACTCCGCGTTTTCGGAACAGCCCCGTCACAACTGTTTTTATCACTCATATCGAGATGAGATAACCGGCCAGTTCTCATTAGAATTTAATTTTAACTTAGTAGGATCTTTTGCCCTCTTCGAAATTGAATTTTCTTCTATCGCCTTTATCATTTACCCGGTGACGTTGACATAACGAGAGACAGCCCTTTTTTAAATAAATCACCTCTGCTATAATCATCTCGCGCGAGGTGATAACGAGGTATGACGCAATCCTTGACCAATCAGAGAACGCACATTTTCTATAATCACCAGAAAAATTTATAGTAAAACAATATTAGACAGCTATAAAATTTAAATCATTCTTTCCGAGAAGAGCTCTATCTTTACTTTTTAAGTTAAATCGTTGTATTTGTCAGATAATTACCACTATAAAATCATGTTCCCTCAGGCTTCAATGTCTATGCATGTGACGAGAAAAAAGAATCCTTACTCGGCTAACAAAAGGTCTAATAGAGAATTCTAGTCGTCAAGGATTACATGATACAGCTTTTTAATTCCAGGTCGACCAGAAAAATTGCTATGACAAACAAAAAAACAGAACTAAACTCAACCTAACTGATTACACCATTTACCTGGACAGTCTCCTTCGGTTATCAGTACTTGATCAATGGCGATATCACCCGTGTAAGAACCCCTCCCCCGTACTCCTTCAAATGTAATCTGTAAGGAAGGCGTACCAAATATCTAACTGTCAGTATTCATATATACGATCATGAATAGTTAAAACTTTTCACCCTTTACTACGTTATCTTTTTATCACGTTTTCAAATAATAATCGTTTGCGTATTTACCACTGGTTAGATGTCAGCTGTGGATAGAAGGGGGATTTATAGTATTTACGAATATTTACGATTATTTATTCAGGGTAGCCCAGTTCAGCGAATAGCTTGTTTAAATGGGGCCCTGTGAAACCCACCCATCCCACCCCAGGGAAGGACATCCACCACAAGTAATCTCGTACGTAGGAAATTAACGTCTCCTACCCTTAACCATGCAAGAGACGGGGCCAACGGTTTATTCGTCCCTATCCGAGAAGACTAGAATATCTATCCCTTTCTTGATATTATAGAAAGGTAGCAAATTCTCCTCAGTTATTTTAAGACCATGAATATTGGTCCGGCCGGGGCTCGAACCCTCGATCTCCCGCACAACACAATCCGGCGCTCTAACCAAACTTATAAGCTTGAGCGCATCCGTTCCCCAAGCTAGTGATACCCTCAAGATGCCAGGTGCCATTGAACTCGCACACCAGCGATCAACCACTATCGCTCTGAAAGGTGTCAATTCCACCTTGATCCAGGCCGGCACAGAGCATTGAATCGTCGATTTTTCCGGGATAAACATTTGAACAACGTTGTTCGCACACCAGTGGCACAGACGCTTGCATTAGGGTATTCGGTTGATATTCTTCTGAGTACAAATCTCCCCAACCTGTTATCCAGCAGTCAACGGGAAGATTATTTTTGACATCTGGCAAGCAGACTAGTCCGATGCCTACTCAATGCACAGCAGGTTTTTCGAGATTTAGAAGAGCAATGTCGCTACTATCATTTTTCGGACTTTCATAATTCTCGTAAACTATGATTCTGGAGACGATGATGTTTCGTTCCGTCCCAACGCTTCCACTGGTCCTGCAATGGGCTCCCACCCTGCACGCAAGAAATAGAAAATTAGTACATCTTATTGATCATGGTTTGAGTTTATCCTTAGCTGAGGTTTACGCTTCATTACACTTATGATTATAGGCTACTGTCGAACCCCTAATAGGATCACCAAAGGACACAACGAAGTGTTTGTAGCTATTAAAGGGGTTCCCATTTTATAGAGGTTACCAAGATGATGGTAATTTTGAGATTTTTCTTGATTAAGCCTTCAAAAAGTCTGCATGTTCGTACTTAGCTCCCTTAGAAGTTGTTTTTCGAAAGAATACGAGTGGTATTAAGCTTCATGTGGGAAATTGGGGATTAGAAACTCGATTTTCCTGAGGATACATATATAAAAAGTGTTGAAATCAATGCATTTGCTCTGTGTCATCTGGCCGAATTTAATGGCTCTCAGCAATGCTGAAAATTAAGGGTGAAAGTTTCTAAGGAAACAGCAGTGCTGCTTCGTGGGGAGTAACAAGGTAATTTGGTTCTATCAACTAAGTTCAAATCGTAAATTGGCCACCGTAAAGAGTTAAAAGCTGACGTTTCGAACGTTAACCCCTCGTCAGAGCGAATGGATCGAGGAAATGTGGGTCGTGTGAGGTTTTATGTGCAGAAAGTGAGGCTACGCTATCAATTCTCGGATGCCCCTAGTTCAACTCCTCGGCTGCGCTCTGTAAATAGCCCACTGGTCTGCCTCCTGCCGGTGGGGATTTTTAAGCTCTTAGTTAGTCTACATTGTGGCTGAGAAGCCCCTAAGGGGAGCCTCAATTAACGTATATTATTAGTATTATTATTATTATTATTATTATTATTATTATTAACCTACATCAACCATCACTGTCCAAGAATTTGAGCAGGACCGTAGTGCATGTTCAATACATACACTAGGAGAGTACATTAAACGCACTGAAACTGTGAGAGGCAATCAAGAACAGCTGTTTATAAGTTTTTTTAAGCCCCACAAATCTGTGTCAAGGGATACCATCTCCAGATGGACAAAGACTGCACTGCACAAGTCAGGCATTTGCATTAATAGGTTCACAAGCCTTGGTAAAAGGGCAGCAAGTGCCTTTAAAGCTAACCAAAAGGACGTACCGCTTGACATCATCTTATCTCAAGTTGGTTGGAGCACTGCAAATACCCGTACAAAGTTCTATGATAAGCCAATCATGTCCAACAATGACGCTATGGCCTCTGCTCTATTAACACATTAGATTTTGCAACTAACATCGTTCTATCATTTCAGTTATGTTACAGTTTATGGAAATTTTGTTGCTTGGGATTAATGTTCTCATTAAAATTTCTCAAGATAGTGAAACACTATTATGTTGTAGCAAATATAAATGACTGAAGCAGTTATCTCCTGTCCCGTCTTTATTCGTGGGTGTTTCCAAGGCTTTTAAGTCTCATGGGGTCTCCCGCTCTGGTGGTCATGTACTAGAATTGGAAAATTAAACGAGACTTACTTGTAAGTTGAAGTTTAATTGAGGTTCTATCACATGTCAAACAGAATCAGGATCTATATGACTACTTATTCTCATACAAGGACTGTTCATATTGCGAAATCTGATCGGATAAGTCACTTTTTTTTTACTTACGTGACAGCATTATCCGCTGCCGCTTTAATGTCGTGCCACGCAAACGCTTAGAAAAAATGCAACCTTGCTTAATCACAAGACATCATATCACAAAAATCCCTATCAAACTGAAAATTTTGGGAAAAGATAAGCCCTCAGCGCAAAATTCCAACTTCTTCCCCATGGAATTTTTATTTAGATTAACTCAAATAGAGAAGAGGAATATGTAAATATGAAAATATGTTGCGGTTTTGGTGAACTTCTAGAACAGCCGGTCAACATAAGATGCACATTTTCTAAAATTCCACCCAACAATACACAAAAAGCGGACTCAATTATTTACAAAATTTACCGGGCGTCTTCAACCCATGATTGACGCCTGAATTGAACACTTTGAAGCTCTTTCATGCTTGATGATGCCATTAAACAGTCTTCAGCAGAGGAAAATCTTCACAGCCATCAATGTTTCTAGCCGATTTAGAACTGCTACCCTTGAAATAGTATCGTGATTTCCATGTTTAATTTTCTGGAAATGTTTATAGAATTCAGAAGAATATCTGAAGCTTAATTCCCTACTCCGAGTTTTCACTTATGAGAATGTTTAGGATAAAATGCTATCTTATGGTCATTGTAAAATAAATGTTGGAGTGATTATGCTTTGTTTTTCTGTATTGTTACAGCAGAGTTTGAATTTTAATGAAAACGAGGATGGATCGTGGTGGTCAGAGAAACCTTTGAGAATCAAAAAATACGCTTCGACAACTAATTTTCTGCAAATTTCTGACAATTATTTATCCTTTTTGGACATTTCAATTGAAGGCAATGCTTTATGCACTAGTGTGTATTACAGACCTACAGACTCACATAATTACTAGTCAAATGAAATGAACGGGAGGTTTCAGTTTGGTGCACAGTTATTATATTAGTAGGTGGATTGACTGTCCTCTTTTCCCTGTGAAAAGTACTTGTAGCATAAGCAGCTTCAGTGTCAAAACTTTCAATTGTAATTTCTCGACTGAGTTTAAAGTAGCCAAGTAGTCTAAGATTATGGAAGCATCCCATATTTTGCTGTACCGAAGTTGAGATGCTCGCTTTTCGAAAACGCCTTTCATAAAACGTACTGTGAGTGGATGTGAACCAAAAATTTCCACACTCTTTCATTTGTAATATTGATGAGAGAGCTGATCGTGCAGTATTCAGAGTCGAATAACCAAGACCATTTTCATATAGTTCTGCCAAGAGATCTAGAGCTTCATTGATTTGTGGGGAATAGCAATCCACTTGTCTTTTACGACAAAAGTCGATCTTTTTCTGGATGTAGATTTTATAATGTTTCCTATTTCCAATCCGTCAGGAAGCCATAATGATGTCTGCAACGTTGCTAGAAAGGTTGTATTTTGCAAAGGAATTCCTGATACAGGACACATCATCAGTTTGAGTTTCTGCCACAGTGGGTGTGGTTACGGATTTCCCATGCGTAGAATTGGTTTCTTGTCTGGATTTATGATCCAAGGATGTTTGTAGAGCTGCTGCAGCATAAGAGAGAGCCATGGCTCGCTGGGCCATTATGGTACAATCAATATTCCTTGTGACTTGTCTTTTTTTATCTTTTGAGGCAACGTGGACTCAGGCTAAAGGGTGGAAAGGCATAAAAATTGTAGGTATGCCAATTAACAGAAAATGCGTCAACAAAGGAACATCCAGGATCTGGTTTTCAGGAGTGATAAGTGTCAAGTTTATGATTTAGCCTTGTGGCAAATAGGTCTATTTGAGATCAGAGTATTCTACTGTGATATCACGGGAGACTACAGTGTTGAGGAACCACTCGTGTGTAACACGAAAATGCTGAGACCGTGTTCTTTAGTATCAAAATTAGATATTCCTTCAGGGATATGGAGAGCAGATACCTACAGTTCCCGTGCAGTTGCCCATTCCCACAGTTCTGTGGTTAAATTGTCAAATTCTAGTGACTTAGAGCCTCCCATATTATTATTAGAAGCCAAAGCTGTGGTATTGTTCCCAGCTGAAGCTGAATATGTGTCCTTTTATTGTTCTCGCCAAAGAATTTCAGGCCAAGTAATGCTGCCTGGAGTTCTAAGAAAATAATGTGCTTGAGGCTTCAGATGGGGTCCACCTTCCTCCAATCCTCTAACCCCTTTTTTTGAAGCATCTGACTGGATAATCAGTGAAGTTGTGGGATGTGATATACATTTCTTTGCATGTGGTGCGTTCGCGATCCACCACATCAGCTCGTGAATTGATGCCTCTGATATCTTCATCGGAGCATTGAAATTACCTGAACTATGCGCATTTGTTGTATCATGATCAAGTACTCTATAGCGGAGGGTCCATACTTTGCCCCTTGGAAAAGTGAGATAATGAGTCCAATTACCCTGGCAACATCTAAAATCAGAGGTGTTTTCTTTTACACAAGTCGATTACAAGCTTTGACAATCTTTTCTATATTTTCTGGTGTTGGTAAAACTCTCCTATTAACTGAGTCAATGATAAACCCAAGGAATACCAGCTTTTGTGTGGGGAGAAATACAGACTTGTGAGGGTGGATGTAAAACCCTAGTTCCGTGAATAACCTGGCTGTGCATGCAATATTTTGCCTGCATTCCATTATGCTATCCCCTTAAAAATAGGAGTCGTCAATATAACCAACACTTATATAGCCCTGATTGTGCAGGGTTGAGTAAACAGGCTTGAGCAGCTGAGTAAAAATAGCCTAGAAAGTCCATCTGGGAGGCAGGCATATTTATGAAGGCAGCCTTTAAATTCAAACTTCAAAAAGAATCGGTGGTCCTTGTGTATAGGCACCGTATAGTAGGTGTCTTTTAAATCCACAGATGTCATGTTACAACCTGGTTTAATAAATTATACATTATCAAGTATGTCCGTCTTAAAGTGGTGGTACTCCACTGATTTATTAAATTCTTTCAGGTTAAGACTCACGCGAAACAACCCGTTAGGTTTAGGTCTAAGGACAATTGTAGATATGAATTCACCCGGTGCGTGATATGATAGTCGAATTACCCCCTTTAAAAAGGAGGGCTGCAATTTCTTTTTGAACAATTTGTCCTTGACTCTTGAAAACAATAGGTCAGTAACGTGTTTGTACAGGCGAAAGGTTTTCTTAAAATGAAAATTTTACGCCAGAAACATAGCCTAAGATGTTTGTGTCGCTTGTTCTCTTACGCCAGTAGAGCATAAACTTTCTAAGTGTGCTGCTTACCTCAGTAGTCATTGTTTGTTTGTGTTCCCCTCTTTTTTCCTGCTTCGAGGGGAGCTGCCCTTTGACAAAATATCATTCTTTCCACAATAGGGAGCATAACGGTTGTTTCCGTAGGCTTTCAAACACTAAAGATTCGCTTATGTCGCTTATAGCTACACAGTACTAGTGTGGAGGATGAAGGGCGAACTTCCCTAATAAGTTTGTTAGCGTCTGTAATATCCTTGGCTTACTTCGATAGATCTCCGAAGAGATACTCTGATGCTTGGTCAACTGGTGAACTGCTGCACAACGCAGCATAGTCCTAATAAAGATAATTTTTCACCGCTCGACAGCGAGCAGTATCCAAGTCGTGATGACTTTGAATCGTGAGCGCCATGCTGTCAGTCATAAGCTTGATCAGTTCTTTGTTATCCTTGAGCTCAGATAGTAGAATCAGGCCTGTGGCTTTCACCATGACAACAAGGCCTGCCACAAGTGTATTCTATGATTTTTGGGTCGTTTGTCCTGGACGAAACACATATTTGATTCTAAATGAGAGGATTCACACGTGGCGTCCTCAGATCCGTCACGTTTTGTGGTCGAGGGTAAAGGTCGACCTTTATCTGGATTTTCGCCTCGGAAACTTTTCTTTCAACAGAGACTTTGCAATGCCTGCCAGATCCTCGCTGGCAGCTGGGCCAGTTTTCTCACTGGTGTCTAGGTCTCGAACTATGTCAACTAGAATACTTGGTTTTGTTGGCGTGTTAGCTGTCAGATGTGCCACTCGCTCGTTCAATGACTCAGTGTCATTTGACTCGACGTTTTCCCTTTCTGAGGATTCTTCAACAAAGTCCACCGGCTCGCTGATGCTCAGTATGTTTTTATTCATCTTATTCATCTTCTGTAAGAGAGCAGCAAACATTGTACCCGTATCTGGAGGACCTGAAGGACCTGGAGCGTTGGTGTCTTGCTCGGTGTCAGACATGCTCGTTTCGGCGGGAAATCGTCTGACCTCAGCTTCCTTGAAGTGCAAGTAGGAAACAACCCGGCAACGGTTGATTTCTGATACTGCCAACTACGTTGACTGTTTTGACGGCGTATTCGAGGTTTGAATAAATGAATGAATGAATGAAACTTTATTTAACCTCGGGTTGATGGGGTTGGTTGGACCCCTAGCAAGGAAAATATGCTAATAAGCTAAGAAAACAGACCTTAAAACTTATTTACAGACTAAATCTTAAAAAAAACATGACAGCTATTTTGCAATAAAAAAGCCTAATTACTAAATAGATGATGATCAATTACTAAATTAAATTCAGTTACTAAATAGATAAAATTTAATCAATGACAAGATAATTGCTAGAAAGATAATATAGAGAATTAGCTGAAACCTTAGCTGTCGAACTGCTTTTTTAAAGGTTGAAAAAGTGCTCATGGATCTCAAAGAATCAGAGATATCGTTCCATGTAAAAGCCGCCAAGTACTTTACTGAGTTCTTGCCAAAACGAGTCGTATTGGGTTTCGGTACTTGCAACTTGTTAACCCCTCTCAGGTTTTTGATGTTGACTCTTAACCTAAATAGGTCTCTCAGATATTCAGGTGGATAATTGTTCATTGACTTGAATACAATAGTTAACAAGTTCTGGATACGTCGATCCACAAGACTGTGACCAATACGAGAGGCGCGTTCAATGAATTTTCCATAGATTATATAACGCACAGTTTACCGACTCAAGTAAAGCATGACTTGCCAGTGGCTATTTCTATCGTCCATGTATTTGCGTCTTAAACGAAGCCGGTTAGGGGATGTCCAGAGATAATTATGTTACAAAAATAAGTTTTCTTTATGCTGATGATCTCGAATACCCTTGGAATTAATCGTCGACATATGCACTGAGAAGGATGGAACTCGTTTGAACCTTTTGCCTCACCGAATTTTCTCGGCAGTTTTGTCTGAAGATCTTTTGCACTCGTATAACTTGTAGAAGTAGCAATCCCTACCAGTTTCTAACACGCAGTAAGACTTGAAACTCGATGCTATCTGAGTCCCATGCGAGTATTCTAGTCTAGATTTTCCTCTCATTTTCCTTTCATTCAGGATTTGTTGGAGAGTTAGATCATACTTCGACTAGGTTCACGTGTAACCACAGTCATGTAGATTTAAATGAAAGATTCGGCGAGCGAAGCTATGAAATAAGTATCCGAGCTATGTTAACATTGAAGAATGCTGTTTCGCGATTTTGCATTCTAGCTATGTTTTTTGCTGGTTTCAAAAGTCCTAAGCATCAAAGCTACAGGAATTTAGCAGCCAGAGCTTTCTTGTACACGCATATTAGCTACTATTGGACTTTCTATTTAGCTTCTACCACGCAATAGTCAAGCCTGTTTTATCGTAGTGCCACCGGCATAAAGTTGGCCAACCTGCCCTAGGTTTTTTTTCATAACATTTCCCTTAAAGGCTGGTAGTTTCGAAAGAAACTGTTTGGGGCTGCGTCGGTGGGAGTGATTGTTCATTGACTTGAATACAATAATTAACAAGTTCCGGATACGTCGATCCACAAGACTGTGACCAATGCGATCACACAGAGTGCTAGTTTATGAAGACTCATTCCTGTACAAATAACGAAGTGCTCGGTCATACAACATATCCAGTTTCTTACTGTCAGACTTTAAACAGTGATGCCATATGGACGAACAGTAATTAAAATGAGACATTATAAAAGAATTAGGAGTTTGGTCCGAAACGATAAGATATTCTTTAGTCTACAAAGAACATCAAGCTGCTTTCCAACTTTCTTACTTATTTTGGTGATGCGTTTCCCAAAATTCAGGGAATTGTCCAATGTTAGCCCAAATAGATCTATTGTATCAAATAGTGGTAATGCAACACCTTCAGCAAATAGTGATAACTTGACGATTGGTTTTCGTGAGAAAACCATCGCCTTCCATTTTTCAGGGTTAAAGATCATCTTGTTGTTACGAAACTACTGACACTCAACCACAAGTTCTTTATTGACAACATGTTCGACAACAGCTGGATCAGTATCAGCAAAATACAGCTGATTATCATCCGCATAGTTGGACAACTTCGCCTCTTTGATAAAATAAAATAAGTCATTTATTAAGATATTAAACAATAAGGGGCCCAAAACAGAGCCTTGGGGAATGCCACTATTTACATATGATATATCACTTGTAACGTCCTCTACTCGAACCCACACCATTGCCTGCGATTTGTTAAATAGCTCTTCAGTAAGTTTAAACTATGGGTAGAAACGCCATAAGCAGAGAGCTTCGCAAGTAACAAGTCGTGTGGTACCAAATCAAAAGCTTTACTTAAGGCCATTCAAAGAGACCCTACTACAAATTTCTTATCAAGAGCTCCTTTCCAGTCCTCGATAAGATTTAACAACACGAACTCGGAACTGTAACCTTTTCTATATGCCGACAAGAACTTAGACAAATGCAGGTCGAAGTAGTGAACAAGCTGCTTCTGCACACATCTTTCAAAAACCTTGTCCAGCAATACTAGGATGGATACAGGTCTATATTTGGATTATCTCTCTTGAAGATAAGACAAATCTCCGCCATTTTCCAATCGGCAGAGACACAAGCATTATCAATAACAGTGTTCACCAGATGTGCAACAGGAGCAGCCAAAACTGAAGCTCCATCCCGTAAGACACGAGCAGGAATTTAATCATGACCAGTAGCTTTATTGGCAACATTAGAATTACTATTATGCTCATCACCCACATTTTGAATAACAGAAAAATAGTTGTTGAAGATCTCAGCGACTTCTTTCTTGTCAGTCACTAGTACGCCATTCTCCTTAAGATGAAAAGACCCTTCATTGTTATTTAGTTTACAATGCATGAAGGGCTTAATTGTATGCCAGAATTGTTATGGATCACCTTTGGCACTGTCTGCTCTTGACCGTAGATAGTTTGAAATCTCCCTACGTCTTAAAGATGAAGTAAGATTTCGCTGTAGTCTGTATTTCTCCCAGTCCCCAGGATCCTTGGTCTCAAAGAATAATTTTCTTAGCTTGTTACGGTGACGAATGGAGACAAGAAGTTCAGGTGTCATAAATGGCACATGTTGACGCTTAGATATGGATCTTTTCACTGGAGCATGAACGTCCAGGGCGTCGGATAACAATTTTCCCCAAGCCAAACAAATGTCGTCGGGGTCATCAAAAATATCTGCAACATGGAAGGGGACTGTGGCAATGTCAGCTGAGAACAGTCCTGGGTCATAATGCTTGAAGTGGCGCTTTAGAACTGCTCCAGGACTGAATCTTGGACACTAACCTTAAAACAGCGTAAATAAGACTATGATCACTCAGGCTAACATAAAAAAACTCCTGAAGTAAGAACAGAGCGTGGCTTGTTCGTAAGAATTACATGAATGAGTGAGCTGGATTCCACCACTACACAAGTTGGTACTCTAGTCAAGTTGGTTAGACCATAAACATCCATCAAATCTATAAGAGTTTTGCCCTCTTTAGCACCCTTGTCAGGCCGGGAGAGGTCGCAGTTTAGGTGTCCTATTAACAGAATACTTTCGTAACGTTGAGTTGACCGGAGAAGAATGTTGTTAATTTAGTGTTCCCATGTAGTTTTCAGCAAGCCAGGTGGTCTGTACATTCCGGTAACAAGTATCTTTTTTGTTCTGCTGGACGTTTGCACACACAGCGAAATCTATTCAACTTCATGACCCTCCAAGTCATGTATTCTATTCACAATCAGCCCTCTCCTAACGTAAATGAACACTCCACCCCCAAAACGGTTACGATCCTTGCGATACAAGCGGAATCCTTTGATGTAAAATGCGTAAACCAGTCTCAAGAAGTGATCTTGCCAACGATGCAACTAAGCAATGATCTTGCGCATGCACTGTGCTATTTCATGAGGTCTCCCACTATGGTGGTCGTGTGTTAGAATTAGAAATACGTTCGTAATTCTTGGGCAATTTTTGGCGATGGAAACGCAAAAAGCGCCAGAAGATAGTGAAAACAAAGAAAACAGAAACCACTTTCGTGAGTTTGTTGTGCTACAAACACAGTTAACTTTCTTTCCTGGCTCTCGAAGTAAACAAGTCATTCTTAATTCTAATAAGGCGAAATTCGGTTTTCTTTTTTCACCTTTTTATGGACCTCGACTTCGTCTCGGTCCATAGAAATGCAAAAAAATGACTCGGCCAATATCCAGCCATATCGACCTCACGCTTGATTAATAACACATATATCTTATTAGAAGTTTTGTTGTGTAATATCTCTGAGTACTTTTTTACGACTTGTGCCGTATTTTCACGAGCCCGTAGGGCGTTTCATAATAACAATAACAATAACGAGTAAAAATACTTAGCAATACGACTCACCCAAACATCTCATAAGTTATTTATCATCCAACACGCTAAGTTTTTATTTCAGTGCGGGCGAATTTTGCGGATATTTATTCATTCGGAGTGCATGACAGAAGTATGCGAAGAGGAACGGAATTGGCGCGTTGTCATATTGCTGTTTCTATTTCCTTCAACAAATGATGAAATTTCATTGCCGTCTAACTGCAGTTTTCTTCATTCGATTTATCTAATAAACTTGGATCAATCTTCGCCAGCCATTCCCACTCTTCGTCATCCGAAAAATAATTTATTGTCAGCCATTTTTTTTCTTTTTGTAACTTCACTCCAATTCGTCGCTTGCGCGATGCGAGAAATCCTATCTAACCGGTTATATGGAGTACAAATACAGCGTGATATTTGTACCCGTCTTGGGCATTATTTGTATTTTACAGAGTGCAGTTGGATAATAATGTTGAGTAATCCCTTCTCTCGACGACTTTGCCTTTGGCAAACAATTGCCAAATTATTAAAGAATGAATGAAGCAAACCGTTAATAAATAAATGTCCCGTTCTCAGTTAACGAGAGAAAACCATCACAGCCACTAGCCAAGCGATTAGTTATTTTTCCGTGTTTAAACTGTACAACTACAGCATACATTGAAATGAGCACTGTTTTGGAACTTTGGTCTTTTTATCACTTTTTGAGTCGATTAAAATTTATAGAGGAAAAATTAAATACGGGTGTCAAGCTCTACTTGAAAAAAATGCTATATCAGTTTAGAAGCTAGCACATTTGTCAAATGAAACGGTTTTTGGAACTAATATCTTAAATCATTCAAAACTGCATCGAGACCACAAATTGATTGTAATAATATTCATTAAATTAAAAAATTGTTCAATAATACTTTTCTGATTTACCTAGCCAAAAGAAAACGAACAGAACTTTCAAAGTAACTCATGAAACTGACGGAAGTGTACAATTGCAGCATGCTTTTAGATTAATATGAGATTACATATTCATGTATAATTACGAAACCTTTCTTTGTGTTTGTAAATATATTATTCTATCACGTTGTTCCAAAGTATTTACATTTCTGATCACGCCATAAAAATATGCGCATTACATCGAGTGAATATTCAAAAGATAGCTCGGTTATATTGAGCCGGCATCTTCTTGGTCTGCTAGCTAAAAAGACAACGGAGTGAGATTTTAAACCTAAAAAGCCTCCTCTTGATCTTGATCCAACGTTGGCAAAAAGGTTACCGAGAGGATGAATCTGTGGTTGACACTTCTAACTCTGACAAATGGTGAGTTGGAACATTCGCAGTAAAGGTTTAAAGGACAATTGAGATCGTTTGGATGTTACATCAGGTGTACTTAAAACAAGCCTAGACCGATATCTGACATTTTTTATTCTCCTCATACACCATGTGCTACATATTACCCTGAATTGTTTTTTTTTTGGCTGCTGATTTAAGACGCTAAATTGAATGTCGTGTGATAGGAGTTGAAGTAGAACAAGCCTGTAGCTAACCGTCGTGCATGGCTCGTGATGATAGAAACTTAGAAAAAATACAGGGTTTCTTTCAGTTCCTCGGTAGAGCCATATATACCATTGTACCCTTTTAGGTAATACCCATGTCAAAGTAACATGCTCATTTACCACTACGGAATTTTGCCAGCCTCAGAGGCGCGTTCAATGAATTTTCCATAGATTATATAACGCACAGTTTACCGACTCAAGTAAAGCATGACTTTCCAGTGGCTATTTCTATCGTCCATGTATTTGCGTCTTAAACGAAGCAGGTTAGGGGATGTCCAGAGATAATTATGTTACAAAAATAAGTTTTCTTTATGCTGATGATTTGGAATACCCTTGGAATCAATCGTCAACATAGGCACTGAGAAGAATGGAACCTGTTTGAACCTCTTGCCTCACCGAATTTTTTCGGCAGTTTTGTCTGAAGATCTTTTGCACTCGTATAACTTGTAAAAGTAGCAATCCCTACCAGTTTCTAACACGCAGTAAGACTTGAAACTCGATGCTATCTGAGTCCCATGCGAGTATTCTAGTCTAGATTTTCCTCTCATTTTCCTTTCATTCAGGATTTGTTGGAGAGTTAGATCATACTTCGACTAGGTTCACGTGTAACCACAGTCATGTAGATTTAAATGAAAGATTCGGCGAGCGAAGCTATGAAATAAGTATCCGAGCTATGTTCACATTGAAGAATACTGTTTCGCGATTTTGCATTCTAGCTATGTTTTTTGCTGGTTTCAAAAGTCCCAAGCATCAAAGCTACAGGAATTTAGCAGCCAGAGCTTTCCTGTACACGCATATTAGCTACTATTGGACTTTCTATTCAGCTTCTATCACGCAATAGTCAAGCCTGTTTTATCGTAGTGCCACCGGCATAAAGTTGGCCAACCTGCCCTAGGTTTTTTTTCATAACATTTCCCTTAAAGGCTGGTAGTTTCGAAAGAAACTGTTTGGGGCTGCGTCGATGGGAGTTACGAAATAATTTGGATATATCAACAAAGTTGAAAAGGTAAATTGGCCACCGTAACGGTTACAAAAGCTGACGTTTCGAGCGTTAGCCCTTCGTCGGAGCGAATGACGAAGGGCTAACGCTCGAAAAGTCAGATTTTGTAACCCTTACGGTGGCCAATTTACCATTTCAACTTTGTTGATATATCCAAATTATTTCCCTTAAAGGATCTTTTCATGAAAGTCATTGACAACATCAGCTCAAAACCTTATTTCATTACGTCTCTGGTTGGTTAAATAAATGTCATCGTCAGTTGTTTGGTCAAAAATTTTAAATCTAGATATACTATGCTATACTCCCTTTCAACAGATATACACAAAAACTATTAATGAAAATATAAACTTAAGAGTAGGTTGGCTTTTCAACTTTTCAGGTAGTCCTCCTGAGATGTAGAATTTTGACAAACTACAATGTTTCTTGGGGTGCCTTTTTTTATAGGAATACACAACAAAAATCTAAGTCAACGGAGGTCTATTAATCCATACGTTGAGGTATCCCCCAGCTAGATTGCCAGCGTTGTTATATATTTCATAGTATGCTACTACAGTTGAGGAGAACAATTGATCTTTATCTCGTAATTTACCATACAGGATTTTAAAAATTAATAGTTACGTCTTACAACAGTTCCCTATTGGTTTTGTGTGTGTTTCACTAAGGGTGCTTATTGAAATGTCAAGGATGACTAGTCTACAACTTCCGGCCCCGAGACCAAGAAAAGCTCCAACCGTGCATGACGTCATACAACGCTTTGTTCATTTATTGCACGTTTCTTAGTAAAAATACGGGGAGTCTATTGGATACTGGTCGAAATACAAGTATCGCTCATCATAAATTGTAAAGAACTTCTTGTGAGGGCACTGTGAGATATATACAATTGTTATAGTTAAGTCAAGCTTCCAGCTCGTTCTTCAGCATTTAAAAGATGATGAAAAACATCACGTTCCTGGCGCACGTCAGGTTGTACACAAGCCGATATTTGATGCGATTATTTTACGCAACACATAGCTATAATAGATCTAAAAGCCAATGACTTCCTCTTTCATTACCGAGTTGCAGTTGACTGGAGCACATTTGTTCCTTATTTGTTGCATTAGACATATGTGCGCATGTAGTGTTATTCAAAGGAGCACCCTGAACAGTTTTAGCAAACTAGTACAATTACAAGAAGATTACGATATTTCGTATTTTCAATGTTTTTAAGAAAACCCTTTACTTTTATTCCACCTGTTCTGTTCACTTTGGTTTGAGAAGCTTCCTTAATTTATAAAAAAATCATCGTCATCATTATAAAAAAAGTATTTGCTGGGTTAAACGCTTCTAACATGCGAGGGTCAGGTATGACACTGCAATTTAAGATACGCATGAGCACTTCTTTCCTAATGCTTAAGAATTTTTACTTTTTGTGGGAAATCGCAGAAAGATGAAGATGACGTCAGAAGAAGTGTTTTAAAGGCTTTGTCTTGTTGATGCATCATCGAAATGTAAGCTTAAAATCATTTGTTCTGTAAGAGGAAATCCAACGTAATACTGTGTACCACAGTATTTCCAAACACTAGGCAACAAAGCTTTGCTGAAGCAATGATTGAAGAGGCGACAGAAACGCAGCATCAACCGAAAACTTGTTTTTAAGTACTGAGCCTACTCTGATGTACTCCAAATCCCAAATCCACCTGCAATTTTTTCCTTTTGATCCTTGTTCCAAAATTTCGAACAGATTTTTCCGGTTGGTCAGTTAAATGGGCTCTTAACTTTCAGTACCACGAGTGGTAGAAATAGTCATTCTGGATATTGAAATGGTAACATTCTATATTGGAACGATAAAATGCTGCTTTAGAAATTGCCAACTAGTTTCTTCTTTTTAGCTTTTGAAAGTCTAAAAAACCTAAGTTTTTCAGGGCACAAAATCGAAAAAAATATCCGAAAAATAGCCAAAACCGCAAAAACCGAAAATCCCAGTGTCACCCTCGAGGTATTTGGCTCTTTTGAAATAGCCAAGTTAAGAAAAAGGTTCGCATCCTTGAACATCTACTTCCCCTAATGTCGAGATCGGTTTAATACGTTGCCATGGTGTTTTTTTTTTAATTGATCGTTATTGGCCCAAAAGCTACTCGCTTTGGCACTTTCTCTGACGTAATGAATGGATTTGTTTTATTGAAATACTATTTAGTAGCCCTTGTCTTAAACCTACCGTAAAGGCGCGCTAGTTTGGTGACAAGAGAATACAGTTATAATATTCTCTTGTTTGGAGTTTGATGATGTGTCCATCTAAGGGCCTTTTGCTTATTTACACCTGTGCTGTTAAAACCGGTAAGTCTAAAGTCTATAAATGACGGGAACGGCTTTCATAGACGTGTACCTCTACAAGTAAGGTTCTTTCACAAATATTGCGTCCATATATTGTAAACAGCAGCCGTTGACTGCGCACACCGAAAATGATTTATAAGCGCTAGTGTCATGCAGGCTCCAAAGTTTAGTCTACGTGACGAACTAGCTAAGCTTTGAACGTTTACCATACCAACTTGAAGCAAATCGCGCAATCTCATATCCTTGTATAATGCTAACAAATTTTATTTCGGATATTTCTAAAACTCTTCCCTCACTTTTACCCTAGTGATATTATGTTACATCGCCTGTTATGGATAAGAAAGTTTTCGTGTGAATGGTGTTTGTTAGCGCGGTTTGGGTGCAGATAAGGTGTCCTGCCAAGAATCACAAGAAACGTAACGCAATCGACACAGATGCTGCTCATCGGAATGAAAGAGTAATTGAGGTTACCATGTTTGACAGCCCATACTTTAAAAGGGTTTTAACTAGACTGGGATCCTTTACGAA
The DNA here is from genome assembly GCF_964205215.1 of Stylophora pistillata. NCBI lineage: Eukaryota > Metazoa > Cnidaria > Anthozoa > Scleractinia > Pocilloporidae > Stylophora > Stylophora pistillata. The sequence goes on from NC_142524.1 coordinate 13,684,199, forward strand.
TGCCACCATGAGCGTTCATGAAAATGACGTATCTTAAATCCCTTGGCTACTATTTTTACTATCTCGCGTCAAAACGATCTTTACATGTCGTGCGCTGAGATCGAAACATAAACTGCTGACTTGTCTCAGGAAATGCAAGTGATTTAGATAAAAAATAAAAAAGCAAAAAAAAAAAAACTTTGAGTGGCACGTCACTATATCTGATAATGCTTTTTCAATCATGCTGTCAATAGCACTCTACGGGAACTCTGTTTGACGTGATTTCTACATGCTTTGGGAAAAGTAGGTAACTCTGTGGCCACATCTGTGACTCATTAACACAACTGATAGTTCATTTGCATGTCTGGTCGTGATTGTCAGCATATTTGGTTTGAGTAGTTTCTATTGGTTTATTTAAAATACCACGTCATCTCAACTGATACGGGAGCACAAAAACTATTCACTCGGTCAAGTGGGGTGTAGTCTTCAGCGTTTGACATTAGTTATGAGACGAACTAACTAGAACGTGTGAGGGTGGGCTTAGGAAAGACCATGTCCTCTTCCATTTTCTGCGTCGTAACAAGCAGTGAGTTTCCAATTTTACCAATAACTAGTCAGTTTACTCGAGACTTGATTAAACAGATTAGTTATCAAAACCTTTATTCATCAAGACAAACTCTGACAAACTCTGGTTCTCGTGCAATCAAAGTGACATTTGTCATTGGACGAAAGAAAAACGAAGTCTTTGCAGATTACACTTCCTCATTTCAAGTACAGCAGAAAGACGCCGATGATTTTCGACATTAAGTGGCACTGTAAGGACTAAATGACAAAAGCCTGGATATAGCATTCTTTCGACAATTTTTCTGTTATATATAATAAACTGTCGTTGAAATTATTTGAATATATCAACAAAGCTGAAATGGTAAATTGGCCACCGTTACGATTATAAAAGCTGACGTTTCGAGCGTTAGCCCTTCGTCGGAGCGAATAGGGGAATTGTGGGTTGTGTGTGCTTTTAAAGGCAGAAAAAGGAGCTACGTGATTGGTGGGAACATGGCAACGAGAAAAACACGAATAAATCAGTGGAATTAGTTGAAATTGTTGCTACATGTGCAAAACAGACTCAAGAGAAACTGGTTTAAATAAGTCTGATATTGAATTTTGTATGATTGATATTATTGCAGTTCTGTATAGAAAAACTTCACACTTACTCATGTACGATGTTTAGTCAGCTGAAAACTGACCCTATGAAGTGAGTTTGCATTGATTATGATAGATTGTAATGCTCGGGAATTAATGCTCAGTCAACTTTACCCATTTCAAACCTGGCTGGAGGCGATAACATGTAGTTAAGCCCTGCAATTTTATTTTAGAGAATGCTTTCCTCGTCTCCCCTTCGAATTCATAATGTACATTATTTGATTCGATTTTGAGCTTAAAATTCTATAAATCATTTAAGGTCTCAATCAATAGAGTAAGTGCAATAATAACTAGCAAGGTTTCTGTCTTAAGTATAGACACAAGGGTTTTACGGCAAACAGTGCACGGTGTTGTGTTGGGGAAGAATGTTTGTCACTTGTCATAGTGTAGATGTTCTTAAATATTTAGATTCTATCTTTGATAAGAGCTCCCGTATTTAGACGAGCCCGCAGGGCTCATCAAAATATAAACAACGAGTAAAAATACCTAGCGATACTACGCAACAAAACGGCTAATAAGAGATTTATTATCCAGCACGCCAAATTGTTGTTTCAGTGCGGGCGAATTTCGCGGGTATTTCTGGAGTAAAAATATCGCGTGATATTGTACTCGTTTCCCACGTTACTTGTTCTCTACGAAGCACAGTTGGATAATAAATGAAATTTACTGTAGGTAGACAATGACACCGACTTGTCATGGGTGACTTCTCTATAACTTCCGCCCTGCACTGCTAATTTCTCGCTCATCGCACGCAATAGAAATCATTGATATTGCTTTCCTTTTGAAGCTGAAGAAAGGATAGAGCATATTTACATTTTTTTAGAACCCTTAGAATTTTATTCGCAAAGCCCGCTTTAGATGATTATTTATCAAATGACCTATCTTGGCGGCTGAGTCATTGCATGTGTGGACATGTTGCTCCATAGGCGTTGCGACAATCAGCTCTGTGGTTGTCTTCTGCACGTCTGGGAAAACAATGCGGAACCTTCTCTAGCTTTTGTGAGGCACATGGCTTACCTATATATTTCTAGCCGTTTTTCAGCTGCAACATTTGAAATGATATTTTCCATGTTTAATTTTCTGGAAATTGTCTGGAATCAAGAAGAACATTCAAAGCTTGATTCCTAAATCCGAGTTTTCGCTTAAGAGAATGTTAAGGGTAAAATTCTGTCTTTGTAAAATTAATGTTTTATTGAATATGCTTTGTTTTGCTGTATTGTTACAGCAGAGGTTAAATTTTGATGAAAACGAGGGTGAATCGCGGTAGTCAGATAAACCTTTGAGAGTCAAAAAATACGCTTCGACAACTAATTTTCTGCATTGCTGACGGCCTTTCATTGCGGCCAGATAATAAGAGAGTAGGGCGCTCTAAGATTGGAGCTCCAACATTCAAATCCCTTCGCAATGTGACTGTAAAAATGATCTGATGCAATGATGGACCAACAATCTGAGAAATGACACTAATAAAATTCAACTTTGAAGATGACGTGATACTGTCAGGCAGGCGTCTTTTCTTAACGTAATCAACGGATCTTATATTTTAATGCTGATTTGTTTTTAATGCCGATGACGCAAATGACTGAACGTTCATCGAGGTAACCGATTTGTTTGAATTTTTTCCTTCGTAGTTTTGATATCTTGTGCCCTGCTGACTGGCGCTCAACACAGTAAGTAGACACCTCTCAAATAAAAACTGCCTTTATGCATCTTGAAAGCTAACGTTTTCAGCTGAATGGAAGCTATATAAATTCATATTTGTTTCATTTTTGTACTGTTTGTGTTTGTTCGTTCCACTATCTTCTCGAAGGAGAAGCTTTTATTGCATTAGGCACTTAGAGGGCCAACCCGTTATCTAATACAACATTTAGTTGGGGATTAAGCTGCTATTTCTTGCATAAATATGAATAGCTTTTATTTTACGTCTCTAGGTTGTAACTTCAACCATGGTTTGTGTCATGGCTGGACACACGTTTATAACCAGGATGATTTTGATTGGACTAACCAGCACGGTTCCACTCCTTCGTACAGTACAGGACCATCCTCTGGCCATGGAGGATTTGGTAAGCACGTTCGTCCTTCGCCTTTCTACCTCAAACGTTCTGCTGAGTGATCAATCGAACGCTGAATATGAATGCTCGTTTTTGTAGAATCCAATTGCAAGTTCTCTATTTGACTCACACTCCTGAGCAAGATTCGGGACAAAATATTGTGGTGTGAGTCTCCAACTGTGTGAAATGGCTGCATTCGAATATTCTAGAGTGAGTTTTAAAAATATAAAAATATCTTCAAAGACCAGTGAAAAAGTAGGTTTACTTTTGTTACAAATGGATAACGGATGCATTGCAGTGCAAAAGGTTGATGATTCTAGTACTGACGTTTTTTCTTTCCTCCAAAACAGCACATGACTAAATACAAATTTTATTTGTGTCTCTATGGTACGTGAAAACGGACCTTAATCTATCGTTTTAACGTTTTCCTATAGGGAAGTATATGTATATAGAGACATCGCTACCTCGGAAGCTTGGGGACAATGCCATACTTGAATACTCTGTACCGAGTAACGATGAGGGGAAATCATCTTGCCTATCGTTTTATTATCACATGTACGGAAAAACAGTTAATTCCCTAAATGTCTTCAATGGAGGAACTAAAGTGTTCACGAAATCAGGAAACCAGGGAAATCAATGGTTGAGGGCAAAGATTAGTATAACGACTTTACAAAATACAGTAAGTTGTCTTTCCCCTCAAGATTTTAAGCGTAATTAAGGCTCATTTCTATATGTATGTTTAGGAAAATATCACGTTTATAAACACATAAACTATGGCACTTTTCTTTCCTGGTTTCATAACCTTTTCATTCGTGATCGACTTAAATTGGATTTATTTGCATCACGTGCTTTACGGAAACGCTAGCCTTCGAGAAAACCCTCAATGGTGTTGCGACGCGTGTAAAACCCACGCCCTCCGCTGTTTAGGCCAAAATTCCAATGAAACGCAGACGTAAGTTACGGAAACATATAGAGACAAGTGAAAGGTTGAAAGGAATCTTGCATTATTTATTTAGTGATCAGCATGACAAAGTACGTCAAGCATATAAGTTATTATCAAAACCTCAGACCACTACTGGATTTTAAGTATAACCCAAATTCCTCTTGTCTTTTAGATCAAGTTCGAGGGAATCGCAGGAACTTCCTTCACGGGTGACATTGCTATTGATGACGTATCCCTTGTGCCTGGAATTTGCCAAGGTAAACATGGAGTACACTGAAATGTTGTCTTGCAGTCATTTTTCATTCATCAAGAAAAAGAGAACGAGAGCCTCAAGTTTTTAAAAATAATTTTACAATAGTGACGTGCCTTCTAAGTCACTTAGTTTAAGATACTTATGAAAGTGTTTCCTAACTCGACTAGAGCATGAATGTGTTGAAAGAACATCTGAGTCATCCACACAGGTTTTTGTCTGTCTAAAATGTATACTTTGATGGCGGTTACATTATGGTTCGAAGATCTATGTTTGTTCAGGAAAATAACTATAATCATGGCATCTGAAACTTACCCACCAGTGTATGCCTTCAAAATCTAGTTCGAGACATTTTGAAATGTGGAACTTTATACTACTACCGATGTTTATCAATTTTTCAGAATGCAAGGAGATCTTGAACCAATCTTTTGGAAGACTGGACATAAAATACACGAAAAAATTTGACCCTTACTGTAAATGGGTGATCAGAAACGGTGGTATTGGTAAAAAATTTGCTGTTATTTCGATCCATCAAGCGTACTTTGGCTACTACAGGTAGGTTCGACATTCATGTTACTTCTTTCAAGTTTGTCTTAAAAAGTCTACAATTAATGGCAACAATATGAACATACAGGTCTATACAATGTCAGATCTGGTTAAGCGTCTGACCGGTTTTGATGTGCCTTAATGTGGCATGCGGTTCAGACTAAATCAGAGCTTTCGATTGACAGCAATTATGTTCGCACGTTTCTTTTCTACTCTGGCTACTCGAGGCCTCTAGTCTAAGCAAAACTGAATAGAGTCTCTACATGTTACGAATGAAAAACTTCTATATGTGCATGCTTTCACGGTCTGTATGTTGTCCCTTAGCGAATATGTCAAAGTGTTTGATGGAAATGGAACAGAGGTTCTGTCCATAGATAGATGGGATTTGTCGTTGAAGAAACGTTTCCAAGAAATTTCATTTGGATCTTCCGGAAATATTACGATTCAAGCTTCACTCGCTTATAGTTGGAGTTATTTCAAAATTGACTACGGTATTGTGAATCAAGGTTTGGATTCAGGTGAGTAAAAATGATGAAAAAGTAAAACATTATATCCCATTTCATCGATGCAACTGCGATTTCAGTTTTACAATCATATACGTCCATTAGTTTTAAAAGATAGGAGACAGTTTACAAAATACTCATCTTTTCCCTATGATGTCAACAACGATCATAAGTTGTCTCACAAGTTCTCTTGCATCAGCAATCTTTAAAAAATTGATTTTTCTAAGCAAACAGGCTTGGCAAACGAGAGATGCACGCCATTTTAGGACTGAGCAAAGAGGATGGTGACATCTTCCGATAGATAAATACTGATTGAGTGTTTCATTAACCCACGACTGCAATTATTTGTAGCTCGACCGCTGGCTAACTGGAACCTAACTGTCCCGAACAAAACCACCGCAAGTATTCGAGTAGTGTGGAATAACCCAGTTAATTTGTTCAGCTATGGAAAAAGTTTCTACGTCGCCATTGCTGAAAGACTGATGAACGGTAGCAGCGTATCCAAGAGAATATTACTACCTGGATACACAACATCATCCGAGATAACAAAGCTTGACATCTACACGGAATACAGCATTTACGTCATATTCGTGGATAGCAGTGGCTCACCTTTTAAAAGTGAAGTTTTTGTCACCATCACCGAAGAAGGATGTAAGTAAGCTGGAGGAGAAGCAACTAGCTACCTAATGTAACGACCGGTGCAGTGACGCCAGTATCACATACCTTTGTTGTGTATCAACTAACATGCTAAGTATAAGAAAGTTGCTTGTTATCTTTAAAATTTTAAAGGCTGGGCATGAAAAAGTTCTACCCTCGGTTGTCATATCGTCGACTTGTAAAACTAAAAGTGCAGTAAAATATCGTCTTACGAACCTGATACAAGGGATATAGGTACGCATGTGCTCAAATGTCATTAGAGAGGTTACTCCTGAAAAGCGATGACCTCCTCATTAAATAAGTTGCTGTCACTATCTAATTAGAAAGGACTTTTTTCCATTATCGGTTGAGGTATATTCCGACCCCCAACTAAGACGTCCTAACATATGCGATCATAACCCTATACGAACAATTTCAATTTTTATTATTAAATAGCTGGAAGCTCCCGTGGGAAAGATAGGGCCATCTTACTCGCTCAGGATTACTTCTTCTCGGTCCATTAAAAAAAATAAAACGCATAAAAAGAACCCCGCCAATATACAGCCATCTTGACCTCATACTTGGTAATCAACGCATATTTATTCTTTTATTCAGTCCCGAGTAGAGCGCCAAGTGGCGTACGAGTGACAAGCGTAGACTATACAACTGACCTGCTAGTGGAATGGAATTCCCTATCTCAGATCTATGCAAATGGAAAGATATTGGGCTACACCACATACTATAGAGAATACAACGATTGGTATTCCCCGCATAAAACTATCAATACAAGTCGTCCTTATCCAACGCAATTAGTGTTGAAAGGACTGAAACCGGCTGAAAGATATCGTGTTGCAGTGGCAGCCTTCACATCCAAGGGACGTGGACCGATGTCATACTATACTTACGGGACAACGGGTGAGATAATTCATTTGTGTTACATGGAAGAGCAAAGTATTATTTTTAGCATTTTCTGAATGAATAGTAGGTCTTATACTTTTTAAATTATACATGAAAAGGAATTTTTTGCTGAGAGTCAAATTTTTTCAGTTAGCATAATTTATTCCATGCTGACTGGAGTAATCCAAAACCAAATGCCTTGGGCCTTGGACAAAACAAGGTGAAGCTTATATTGTACAACCGTAGAAACTATTTTAGCCTGAACGTACATAACCCCACTGAAAAGGGATCTCCAGCTTTTAACGATTAATAACTATTTAATCAAGGCTTCTTGTAGCTCAGACCCAGAAAGAAAAGCAAAACAAGTTTTTTATATACTCGAAAATGATTCATAATGTGAGCAGGAATAATCTCTTATTGCCTCTTGTCTCTCCAATACTAGGTTGTTCTCAAACTTTACGAGAAGCTTTTGGAGAAATAAAATATTCACCAAACAACTACTATTATCTCCGCTGTTATTTAAGCATCAAGAGTGGTGGTATACCTGAAGCCATAGCCATAGTATCTGTGCAAGAAATAAATCTCAGATACTGCAGGTACACAGAATAGGTTTCTTTAAATATTTTTCAGGAAAAGCTGATACGTTGTTTAACATGAATCCTTTCATTTTGAAAACAGTACATTATTTACATGTATTCGGTTTTTATTTTACTATAACCAATTGTGTTATTATTAAAGCTTTCCTGAATTATTCGTCGGTTCGATTTTCTTTCTTTCAGTCTTTCGCTGTTATTTTTGTAATTTCCACCATTTCATGCACATTGTATTTTTATTCATTAACCATTTGTTTGTCCACTAAATTGTTCACAAACAACAAACTTTTATTAGAATCTGGTCTTTTCCTCTTTCCAAAAATAAATCAGATGAATAGTAAGCTTACAAACCCAAAAGGCACCATTTCAGATGAACGTTGGGAGAAATGTAAGGTTTTTCCCCTAAGCATCTTCACTAATCTTTTTAATGATTTCTTTCGAATGTTTTAGCGATTACGTAAAGATTATCGATGGAAACGACACCGATGTTTTATATCATAATGGCTGCAAGGAACAATTTGCTCCAGAAATCCTCTTTGATGTGCATTTTGGCTCATCCAATAACATATCAATTCAAGTGTCCGCAAGCAGTTCAAGCAGCAGTATCAAAATAGAGTACGCCATTGTAAGGCAGAGCCTAACCTCAGGTAAGTTTATTTTATCAGCCACATAGTTTTTTTTCTTTCTTACCCACTTTTCAAGATAAAAATATGTTTGTTTTATTCGTTTTCTTATTACTCCCTTCCACTCCTAAATCTAAAGTTTCCCACCGTCTTGACTCATTTTGCGCTCTTTCCAATTGCTGAATACTGATGCAGCGTTACACCTCTACTCTGGCTGCTGTTTTTGTGAATTCTCTTGTGGGAATCGGTCACCACTACTACTACTTTTGGTTACGCTACTACCATTACTACTACTACTACTACTACTACTACTACTACTACTACTACTACTACTATTACTACTACTACTACTAATACTACTACTACTACTACTACTACTACTACTACTGCTGCTGCTGTTACTACTACTACTACTGCTACTACTACTACTACTACTACTACTACTACTATTACTACTACTACTACTACTAATACTACTACTACTACTACTACTACTACTGCTGCTGCTGTTACTACTACTACTACTGCTACTACAACTACTACTACTACTACTACTACTACTACTACTACTACTAATACTACTACTACTTCTACTACTACTACTAATACTACTACTACTACTACTACTACTACTACTACTACTACTACTACTTCTACTACCACTGCCACTATTACCCCTACTTCTGCTATAAATATTATTTTTCTTACAACCACTAAAACACCACTAATAGACCTTCTACTACTACCTTTACTACTGCTACTGTCGTTGTTTGGGTAATAAGAATGGAAATTCTACCCCAGTGAGAATAGATAAATCTGCGAGGTGCGAACAATAATAGAGGAGAACACTAGAGTGTCAATGCAGCAGGATGATAATCGTTGAGATTGATAAGCCTTTCTTTCGTAGCCGTTGTCGTCTCCGGATGGAACATATCTGTATCAAATCCTGACTCATCTGGTGCCACACTTCAGTGGACAAGCCTCGATGCCAACGTAAATCACCAAGCAAATTTTTATATCATTGAGGTTAAAAGTCTGGATGGCTTTCCGCTGGATGTCCATACTGTTCCAGGAAATACCACAACGTCAGTCATAAAGCGACTGAAACCTTCTACAAAGTATCGTGTGGTCGTTTATGGAGTTGATACCAAGGGGCAGCCCTATATGAGTTCACATAGCTTTCTTACAACTTCGAAAGGTATGGGATATTTTGGTAAACTTCACGTCTACGTGAGGCAGGCTTCCTGGCCAAGTAAACACCAGGGAATTTCCATTGCCATGCCTTAGCGCCTTAAAAGACTATTCAAAGTCTTCACTGCCGCTTAAATAGTCCAAAATATGTTAAAGCAATCATGATAAACTATTATTTTTTCCTTTACCCTATCCCTAGTGTTATGCGGAGCTCGACCCAGTTCGACGCGCATCGTCGGTGGCACAGTTGCGACTATAAACAGCTGGCCTTGGCAGGTGATGCTGATAGAGTATAGAAAACAATTCTGTGGCGGATCACTAGTGGATCCATACTGGGTAATCACGGCAGCTCACTGCGTTCAACGGAAATCCGCAAGTAACCTCAAAATAAAGTAAGTTAACAAATAGTGAAGCTTTGACTGTGTTCCGTTGTGTTGCAAAGCACGAAAGAAGCGGCTAGAGAAGGTGTAGGGAGAAGCACAAGACGTGGTCGAATGTTTCTCACCACTTCTTGAGTACAGATGGCGTGACAGCTTTAACCCAGCTCCATGCTCTATGCTCTGATAGAGCACGCACTTTAAACCAATGACAGCGCGCGTATACCCGAACTTTATTGCAATAAATAATACAAAAAAAAATACATTCCCTTACCCTCAATCATCCGTAATCCAGTGAGGAGAACCGGGTATGCTTCCTCAACTATTCACTAACCAAACCGAAGCCTTATGAATTAGAAAATTATTATAATTGATTAATTATCATGATTTTATCATTTTGTACATATGTATCCATAGGAAAATTAATGTCCCAATCCCCTTACGCCTACATAAAGCTTAATACTACTCGTTTTCTTTAAAAAAACATCTTTTGAGAGAGCTGAATAGAAAAATGTAGACTTTTTGAAGGATTGATCAAGAACATTCTAGAGAGTACTATCATCTTTGTAGCCTCTTTGAAATGGGAACCCCTCTAATAACCATAGACACTTCGTTGTGTCCTTGGGTGATCGTATCAGGGGTTCGAAAGCGGCATAAAATAAAAGGCGTGATGAAGCATAAACCTTAGCTAATGATAAACAATAGGCTTGACTAATTTTCCGTTTCCTACGTGCAGGGTGGGAGCCCATTACAGAACCAGTGGAAGCGTTGGGACCGAACAAGACATCACCGTCTCCAAAATCATAGTCCACGAGAACTATCAAAATCCCTACACATACAGTAACGATATCGCTATTCTAAAACTCGAAAAACCTGCTGTGCTTGGAGTAGGCGTCGGACTAGTCTGCTTGCCAGATATAAAAAATATTCTACCCGTGGACTTAAATGAAACGTGCTGGATAACAGGTTGGGGAGATTTGTACTCAGCAGGATACCAACCGAATACCCTAATGCAAGCGTCTGTGCCGCTGGTGTCCAAACAACGTTGTTCAAATGTTTATCCTGGAAAAATCGACGATTCAATGCTCTGTGCTGGCCTGGATCAAGGGGGAATTGACACCTGTCAAGGCGATAGTGGTGGACCGCTGGTATGTGAGTTCAATGGCACCTGGCATCTTGAGGGTATCACCAGCTGGGGGCACGGATGCGCTCAAGCTTATAAGTATGGAGTCTACGCCAAAGTGCGGGCCTTGGATTCTTGGGTCCGGGCCAATATGTATAAGGTGGTTCCACCAACTTCAATACTGCCGCACAATCAATCATCGGTTTCTTTAGGTAAGTATTGCGTGTCTGCTGTCGATCATTCATTTTCTAAGGAAACACAATTTCAAAAGTTTGAAATCAATGTATTTTGAATTGAAAAAGGAGAGCTTTACGCAAACTGTGTAGGCGATGGTAACCCTCACATTTAATTGACCTTTCTCTACGAGGCTGCTTCCATTATCCACAGTTTTGTTAAAAGGTTTTGAATTTTTGACGGAAAGAGACAATTGAAAATAAAAATTGCTTACTTGACGTGAACAATCTCCATCATTTTCTCCAATTGTGCTAGTTTGGTGCAGCTTTGATAGTGGTTTTTGTTCTGGATGGAGCCAGTCCTCTTCGGATGATTTTGATTGGACGATTGGATCAGGATCGACGCCTTCCTCTTCGACAGGTCCCAGCTCTGGTCAGGGAGGATCAGGTTAGACATAACCTTGAAAATAAATAATTTATTTGTAGCATTATAGTTCAATAATTATATTTTACTACAAAAGTTGATTTCCTTTCGGATTGCATAGTTTCGTTAAAATCGATTTTCGACGTTCAAACTTGTTTTAAAAGAAAAAAACTGCTGAAAGAAAAAGCTGTAGATTGCACTTACCATTGATGCCGCTAGAAGGCACCCTGTACAGCATCAAGGAACCTCGAGTGGGTCTCATTAGCATTAATTAATTGTCTACATAATTGTATTCGACATCGTTCATGTGCTTTTTTGTGATTTAACATAACACTTGCCAGGCCTTGCTTTTCACGATAGATCTCTTTCATCTTAATACAAGCGAAAGCGAAAATGATGAAGTGTACATGCAATATGTCGCATGTCTCTGGCATGTGTTTCTTCTTTTCTACTGTTTGAAAAAAAGAGATGTTGCATTAATCTTCATCATTTTTGATATTCAATATGTCTTTTCGGTTCCTATTGCTGCTTTAGGAAATTATTTGTACATCGAGGCGTCCTCACCAAGAAAAACTGGAGAGAAGGCACAGATCGTGGTAACAGTCCCAAATAAAGGGAAAAAAGCGTGTCTTTCATTCTACTATCATATGTATGGCGCTTCCGCAGGAAGTCTTAATGTCTACAGTGGTAATGACAGAGTATTTAACATGTCAGGAAATCAGGGAAACAGATGGGTGATGGTGGAAAAAAGCTTACACCTTGATACCGAGGCAAGTGATGTCTGGTTTGCAAAGCGTTTTCTGGTTTATTTGTACTCCTTCTTAAGAATAGTGATAAAAGGATCAAATCTAAACAACGAGTTATCACAAAACATTTTAATTGCAAGCCAGAAAACCAAACGGCCATAAAATAGATATCGTGTCAACGACGGGATCCAGCACTCACTGTCAGGGGAAAAATTACTTGGAGAGAAAGGAATAACATAACATTTGATGACGACAAATTCCAATTTAAGAAGTTCTGAGTTCTATCTTCAAAGATTTCTCAATCCTTTTCCCAGAGGTAAGATGGTGAAAAGGAACTTTGCCACTTTAAAGTGGTAAGTTGAAAAGGAAAGAGAGGATAGATACAAGAAGTCATTGTATAAAATTTTCCATTCATCTTCTCTCGACTTCCGTTGCTAAGAAATGTGTGACTGCAGTAACCGAGTTTTTCTTTTCTTGAATCACCCTTCTAAACATAGCTGACATCTAATTAATGGTAAATACCTAAGGGATTTTCATTTGAAAAATTGTAACTATTTTTTATCATAAATATGAATGCTGTTTGGTGAATGTTTGTTTCGCCTTCCTTTAGATTACATTCGAAGGAGTACGGGGGGGTTCTTATACGAGTGATATCGCCATTGATCAAGTACTGATTACCGAAGGAAACTGCCCAGGTAATTGGTGTAATCATTTAGGCTGGTTTTAGTTCAGCTTGTTTGTTTTATCTTGATTTACAAGAATTTTTGCAAGGAATCCCTGACGACAAGAATTCTCAAATTAGACCTTTTTGTCAGCTAAGTGAGGAATCTTGATCGTCACATACATACACATTGAAGCCTGAGGAGCCATGATTTTCTAAGTGTTCCTGTGATTATAGAAATGTGTGCACTTTGACCGGTCAAGGATTGGGTCATATCTCGCTATCAACTCGCGCAAGGTGATTATACTGAGTAGGGGTGCTTAGTTTCAAAATGGCTGCTTCGCGTTTTGTCAACGTCACCAAGCAAGTGGTAAAGAGGATTGGATAAATTCAATTCCGGGGAGCTACTAAGTTCAGCGTGAACCTTTTCAAAAGAGAGATGTGACGTTTTTGCTGATTGAATTGAATAAACCTGCTGAATTATATCTATATACAGAATGGCTAGTTATCTCGATACGAGTAATCAAAAGAATTGTAACATAATTTTTTCAACAACAAAGCGAATTTTCAACAGAATTCCAAAGTGCCTGAGGAGTTGTTTCGAAATCAGCTATTCACCTGAAGCTCCATAAATATTGTTAAACAACTTCGTCTCAGGTATTAATAAAAAATTTTCCCTTCGTCTGTTGGCGAATAATTGTCTCTTGTTACCTTTTTCTTCCAGTTTCATGTAGTTTTGACAATGGATTGTGCCTTTGGTGGAGCCAATCCAAGTCAGATGTATTTGACTGGAGGCTTGGTTCTGGTTACACGCCATCATCAGGCACGGGGCCTTCATCAGATCGGAGTGGAACAGGTTTGCAAGCTTTAATTAGGAAATTTGATTTACAACTAGTCACTTGCAATCACCATTCTCAGAAAAGACAAATATCTTTAGATCCAGCACGATCACAAATTATTGCACGCCAGTTGCGCCTCTAAGGACCGATTTCTCCCTTCCAAACCATTTTCAAAACATCTTTCCAATTAATTCCAAAATATTTTGACTTTCCTCAAGCATCAACAAGAAGTAACAAAAACCTGGGTATATCCCTTCTTTTTTTATTATTCACAGGAATGTATATGTATACTGAAGCCTCATATCAGTTGAGGGGTGATAATGCAAAGCTCGAACTTTCAGTGCCTAGCGGAAGATCATCTTCTTGTCTTATTTTCTACTATCACATGTATGGATCAACAATGGGGACGCTAAATGTCTTTAATGGAAATAACAAAATATTTACCAAGTCAGGAAACCAGGGTTTCTATTGGAAGAAAGTGACCAAAACTTTGCACTTGAGCGATGTTGTAAGTTAACACGTTTTAACTCGATAGATTATTTCCATCTAAAGATGCATTTCCATAATTTGCGTTTGCGCCAAAAGAAATCCGACCAGCTTTAATCTTCAGATGTCGTGCACCTAGATAAACTAGCCTAAGGATAATTTGTAATCACTACCTGTTCAGTAGAAATCATTTAATTTCATTATACGCTAGTAGATATATACACGTATATATACAGGTAAATCATGATAGAGAGTGACAAAGCATATTTTTGCAATGGTTTCCTATCAGTCTAATAGCTTTTTTTATGAAACGAAAGGAAAAATTCGAAATTCCCATGTGTGATAGTTTTAATTTCAATTATTTTAACTTTATTTTTCTTTTTTCTTTTAACTTTTTTTTTTACTGTTGTGTCTGCCTCTTTAGTTGACATTTGAGGGGATTATAGGGACTTCTGTCTCAAGTGATATCGCCATTGATGATGTCTCAATAAGCGATGGAAATTGCCCAGGTACGGCTTGCATAGAAGACAGAATCGTGCAGAATCTACTAAAACTCATCGTTTGATTTAGAAAAATATATATGAAAAAGGTAAATAAGTGTGAGGGAGTAGATAAGTATCTGGTGTAGGACAGACTCACTTATAGGAATCCCCAAAAAGTCAATGATGCTGCCAAATAAAGAGTAAAACTCCATCTGGTATGCTTGAAAACCAGCAAATTGTTCAGAAAATCAGGGATTGGTTGTTGATAAACCAGCCCATCACAGTCATCTTAGGGGACAATGCTTTAGGTCAAATCACAAAGTGACAACCGAGTTATTTCTCTTGCAATGTGGGCTTCTTGGCCCGAGTGCGAAAATGGCTGATCACTGCCACTCTACCAGATGCCAGTACATTTCAATAACTGAGTTAAGATTAAATGTTAGACGAGAATAACGCATTTTAATACTGTTTAGGTTGTGGCGGTGTTTTAAACAAATCTTCCGGAGTGGTGCACCTTGCTAACACTGGGAACGAAGATGAGACGAATTGCATTTGGACAATTGGTAACGCCGGGTTAAGACAATCATATGCATCGCTGTCTCTTCAAAGAGTATACCTAAGATATTGCAGGTATTATCATTCGTGTTATCAGTATTTTGTTGCATTTGTTACATACGTACACGCATAGATGATTTAAATGAATTTAAACGAACAAAATCACAAATGTCGCATCAGTAGAAACTGGAGCAGAAGACAAGACTTCTTCATAATCGATTTCCAGCCCCAGCTGAAGTAAATATTAAAGAAGATATCAATTTTATAAAAAGGAGTATTTTAACCAGAAATGATCTGAGTCAACAATGTATGGCCCTTCCAGTCACACTTGCGCAATTAACTTATTAAGTTATTTAACACCTATAGAAGGCTAAAGTCTGCGTTTCAAAGTATGAAATGAATTTATAATTTTTAGTCCGTTGTAAATTTATCTCAAATGAAAATAAGCCTGGAACAATGCATAAATGCAGGAACAGAGTCCCTTTACAAAGGAATTCATGTAGATTAGGTGAGTATTTGTTAGGAATTTCCTCTCTCACGACATCTTGTTTACTTTGTTACCTTATTGTTAACTTTATAGCGAGCATGTCAAGATCTTTCATGAAGATGGAACTGAACTGTTTAACCAAGGGGGCTGTCAGTCTTCGCTTCCGTACGGCACTTCACTGGAAATTCCCTTTGGTTTCTCAAACCACATAACAGTTGACATTTCCCTACAGTATAGATGGAGCGCGGTTAACATTCAGTACATAATCTCAAAACAAGGACATAATTCCGGTATGATTCGATCTTCGCTTCAATATTTATCTTCTTTTTCGCTTACTCGCTTTTAATCCAGGAAAATCTATAAATCGATAGAAATAGAGGAACTATTTGGAAGTTTGGTCAACGTAAATTGTTTGATTATTTATCTAAATTTTGGGCGATGTATTTTATTCCCTTTTATTCCCGAAAAAAAAGCTACGTATCGATTAATATTGACGTACCTTTTCGAAAAAGCCGTGAATTTTGGTCACCAGGAAGCGATTGTTTATCTTCAGGTCTTTTTGAAAGGTTATCATATTAAGAGATCGATTTAACCTTAATGTGATTGCTTAAAACAAACAAACGAAGCAAAACCAAGGAGAAACCTAACATATTCAAAAAGCGCATCAGGTCCAACTTGATATTTAGGGTGGGGAGTTGGGAGTGGCTCTGCTACTTTAGAGAAAACCGAAAAACTGAGTTCAGTTCAAGGATGTTGTGAACAAGATCCCGTGTCCCCTTACTCCTTTCAGTATTTGCATGTAACTTTCCATTGTTAAACTTATCATTTTTTAAATCATCTGTTTTTTACATGGTGTGAATGTGTACTCTTATCTAACAGCCCAACCAATATTCTCCTGGAATACAACAGTGGAAAAGATCACATCATCGTCAGCCACGGTACGGTGGTCAAACTTTCCATTATCCCCTTCAATCAATCATTATTTGGTGAGGTTCAAGGAGGTTTCTGGTGTCAGCACACTATTCCAAGTCAGTAGCTACAGAAACTATTACTACACCAACCGTCTCAAAGGATACACATCTTATGATGTCGAAGTTTTAGCTGTGACTGTCAGCGACGGAAATATTACATATTCTAGCAAAACTGCGTCAATGAAGACGGCAGAGGGTGGTACGTCCCCTTGTGATATTTTCTAAGTTGAAATCGATAGCAATTAAAAATTAAATTGGACGAGGTCGAGACAAAGAGAAATCCTCGATTACCTCTCCGAATAATAAGTGCGGTAGGCAATACATGGATTAAAAGTAATTCCACGAGACTACTATCTTGAGGGATAGAAAAGAAAAAGCTGGGCTCCTGCTGCTTTAAAGCCTTTCTTGCAGGGAATGATTATGATGAAATGACACGAAATAACCCTAAGCGTCGATATAAGAGATGTCTTTCTGATGTAGAGCTTAATGGTAAATATCTCATCATCTCTAAGCAAATATAAACTTTTAAACTACCTGAACAAAGATCTAGTGAACAAAGAGATTCCATGTATTTTCTAATGGAATAGAAGCAGTAAAAATGGGGGAAAGAGAAAAAAACCGAATGCGAATGTGTCACAAATGTTCTTAACATATTTTGACGACCTCTGTGATGTGCTATGTAACAGGTGCAAAGCATGGCGGTCATTTATTAGCTTTGCGTCCAACAGAAGATAAAGAACCATTGACACTGATAAATGATGACCGCTATGTCGATCTATATTTTACAGTTCCCAGCCGAGCTCCATCAAACGTCCGTGCGGCAAGTCATGGATTGAATGAATTTTTGGTTGAGTGGGATCCACTCCCTCACAAATACGCCAATGGTCGACTTCTGGGATACAAAGTCTACTACAAAGACACTAACTATTATTACTGGTCGGAGAAATCTGTTATTACGAGTAACGCTGACGAGTCACAGGTTGTACTCGGTGGGGTACAGACAGGCCGTCGTTACAAGATTGCTGTAATAGCCTTTACTTCTAAAGGGGAGGGGCCCCGATCTCCAGATCTCTATGTAACCAAGGGTAAGGACCAACTGAATACTGAAATACTAGCAGCAGATTCTCGTGTATCATCGACTTTAGAAACCCAAAACATGATTGATAAAAATTCTGTGCTTCTTTGAGCTCTAAAAACTCATTATTTACCCACGATTCCTTTATCTCAGTCTTTCTTTTGAATTTCTTCGTATCGCTATTAGAATATCTTAAAGTTTGTGGCGCAAAATGATTTCTTATAATGTAATTAAAATGGTTTCATATGATGAAAAAATCTCAGAGGGGAAATTCTTGATCCTCAGTTCTCTCTCGGCGCGTTCTTAACTTATATATAAAAGGGAAATGACCTTTTTGTCTTGTGTTTTTCTGAATTGTAGGTTGCGAAGGCTTTGTAAACCAAGTGTCCGGTTCGTTGTATTTTAGTAATTCGCGCTACGGTACTCTCAACTGCAGTGTTCAAGTACAAAATGCGGGAATCCAACATGGATCGGCCCTTATTTCCTTCCAGAGCATATACTTTAGATCTTGCAGGTAGCTTTGTGGATATTAATTTTGATTTTATTTTTGCCCATGCAAATAAATTACAGACAGCTTGCACCTGTTAATGGAAACCGAGAAATTGTCCAATGTTCTAAACCGATCGGTGTTCCTTGGCTGAGCACTGACGTGCATTGATCTCGTCGTTTCTATGAGCACAGATTAATAATACTCAAGCTTTTACTCTGAACACATAACCAAAGAAAACCGAGTTAACAATAATTTACAAAATACAAGTTGTGAGTTGCGAGATAGTAACATGACTCTTTTTCCATTTTTTGCATCAGACCCACTGTACGTAACTGTCTTATCAGTATACACTAAAAAACTTACTCAGTGTCTGTAATTCTTTCACCTCTAGCGAGTATATCAAGATTTTTGATAGCAATGGTGTTCAGGTTTTCCATCGAGGAGGATGTGATTCCCTAACCAGTGGCATGTCCGTGGAAGTCCCATTTGGTGAAGGGCATAGTATCACGCTCGTTTTTTACTTTTCGTACCGGTATAGTTACGCCAGAGTCCAATACTCAATATTAAATCAACCCCTGAGCTCAGGTAACTAAAATTTTGAGTTTATTTTGAATTCCAAATGTGAAAAAAAAATCTTGATAAAAACAGAACAAATAAGGGAAGAAATTCCTTAGTGTAAAAATGAAAGGGCCTTAGAAGGGTCAGTTCGAGAGAAGAGAAATTAGTTTCCAAGGACGGATTCCTTGTACTTTTGATAATTTCTGATTTTTTTCTCATAGCTTGTAAGACTTATTCTTCTGTTGCATCTTTTTCCCGCAGCTGAATTGGTCCCATCTTGGAACATCAGTATCTCTAATACTACAACCACCTCAATGAGAGTACAGTGGTCCAACTTCCCTCTCACAAGTCATTCCATTCAAAAACTTTTAGTGAACTACAGAGAACACAATTCGAACGTCAGCCTAATTTTTCAGACTCCAAGTTATTACAATACTCATTACACTGGCAGAGTTTTAAGGAGTTACCAATATTATGACGTGCAAGTTGTTGCTGTGGCGTCAAATTCTAGCAATGGTACCTATACCAGTAGGAAAGAGATGGGAAGGACTGAAGAAGGAGGTAAATACATTAAACTATTTCATGATTGCTTTTCTTTTTAGTGAAAGTAATTTCTTAGTTCTAGAGAAGTCAATTCTCGAAATTCATACCAGGTACAATTGAAAACGGCAACTGGTCTCTATGAACTTAGACTAGGAAGATATATATGTTATTCACCAGCCGGGAGGTCCGTTTTAGGAAAAACGGTGTCTGCGGTCTGGGATACCGCCCGAGGCTGTATGCGGTTTTAACTTATCAAATTTCTTCCGTTTCTGTTGTAAAATTTATGGTAGAAATAATCAAACTCAATAAACTTGCAAAGAATATGCAAGTGTATGGAAAAAAAATCTCAAAACTTCTGTCCGGCCGGCAAAACAAGATATATTTGTGAAAAATTGTAACGAAGCTAAAGACGCTCTGCAAAACGGATAACAACACAAAACGGACACTACCCGCTGAAAGCGGGGGCGAATGGGTGGACACTACTCGCTCTTGTAACCAATCAGAGCGCATGATTTGTAGAATACCGCCCGCTCGCCTACTGAGAAATAATTAAATATTTTTATTCGTTTATTTATAAGTAATTCACTTGAAGTCATAACTTATCCTACTGTATGCAAATTTTCATGTGGCTTTCCCTATGTAATGTTTTCATTCCCCCTGCCTTCCAGTTCCAAGCACTGCTCCATTGAATGTGCGATTGACAAATCTGCAGTCTCATGAGGTGAAAGTGCAATGGGATCCCATACCTCCAGAGACGGCCAATGGAATATTACTGGGATATAGAGTGTTCTACCAGGAGTACTGGTATTCGGGTTTGCTTCGTAGTGTGGACACTATGAGCCCCGATGTTCACATACTGTTACTAAGGGGTCTGAAGTCAGCACAGAGATACCAAATATCGGTGGCAGCATTTACGTCGAAAGGAGCAGGATCACGGTCATACTTGCGATATATCACTACAGGTCAGTCGCAAAATTCTGTTACGAATAAGTCTGTATGGTAAATTCAGCCTTTTCAAACATTCCCCTAAATCCCTTTAAACTCAATTCGTTTGCACTTCAATATGATTCCGACTGTTCTGTTGTGTACTCACCGATCGTGATACCGTTAAAAGCACACAACAAATATCAAAACCATCAACATCGCCATGTACCGTTACTAGATTTACTAGATATGTACGTTTTTGTTTACTGAGGTCTTGATTAGCTTACGGACAGAAAGGAACTATAAATATCTCTGGTGCTCTCCGATTTTAGCCTTTACCATAAAATAAGGACATTTTTCAGGCAATGATTTAGTTGCAATTGCTCATGCGAGTCGTGAGACGGGCTACACGATTAAACAGTAGCTGCTTGTAGTACGCCGAACTAAAAGCTGCAGGTTCCCTCAAAGATTTCAACTCAACATAGCAACAAAATAGATGAACAAAGTCTTGATAGGTCTTACCCTTTTCGCTTGGATCTTTCTTATCATCCCTGTTCTATGTTCAACGAATACTTGCTGGAAAAATAAATTAAAAACCGCGGATGAACTGAACTACGTATCTACAAACACTACCCATTCATCCGCACATGTACATTTACAGACGACTCAGGATCTTCATTTTGAAACATGAATCAGGCTTGGACCACAGCATGCTACTCCGTTGTAACTACTCCTAGTTGGGCTAATAATATACTTCCCATGTGAAAAGCGAATTTTTTTCTCTGTTGTTTGCATCAAAAGGAGGTTCAAATAGTTCCTTGTGCTCATATTTGGTTCACTTTTATTGCTGTTAGTCATTCATCGGTAAGTTAGTTAAGAGCAAATAGTTTAAACAGAAAAAAAGGAAGAATTTGGCTGTACCTACTGCATGTTATCGGCATTACGAGTCAGTAAATGGTCATATCGGTCATTCTTGTATAATATCTTCTGCTGATAAATTCTCAGGTTGTGGTGGGAAACTAAACGAGTCTTTTGGACAAGTGCACGTCGGCTCAAACAGGAACTACTACAGTAACTATTTAAGCTGCACCTGGAATATCGTCAATGTGGGCATGCAGCAAGCGGTCGCCTTCATCTGGATAAGCGACTCTTATTTTTCGTATTCATCGTAAGTAAAAGAAGATGAGCTAGTGTTCATTTTGAAAACAAGCATCTAATAGTAACTTTAACCCACACATTAAAAGAAGACCAGCTACGAATCCATTCACACCAAACCAATTGTATGAACGACTCACGTTAAACGCCACCTACGGTTGGAAGCGGTTGCGTCGCTTGACACTATCTTTTGAAACTGCTTTAAGTTTCACTTTGGACAATCTTGAACATATCGGACTGCTTACGTTGGACGATGTTCTCAATTTTTTCCATGAAGCTTAGAGGCCTACGAAAACTGCTTATTTGTTTCACAGTGTGGTATAAACGACGTTTTTTTGCTCTTTCTACAATTGATAAACACCTGCTGCATTGTAAGTTACAAGGTTTCTCTTTCTCTATCTAGTAACTCCTCTTTTCAACTTATATGACAGTGAACACGATACCGAGCGACTCGATGCCGAAGCGTATTAGGAAAGCAGATTGGGTTTCTGATGGGCTAATTGCGTATTTGGATACGGTAGTTTCTCATAGTATTTGGAATCGTCAGAAATCCCGCTTGAGTTAAATAATTGACACTTATTTCATTCATAGGAAAAGAAAAACGAGCAAGCCTCTAAGCAGATCTTTTAGTGTTCACAATTATTTTCCATTTTTTCTTAACCAGAAACAGGAATGAGGGCAAGAAAACTATTAGGGTATCCTTAAAAAAGGGTTACGGGCTGTTTAGGATTGACAAGCATCCCATTGAAGAAAAGGGGTATTTTTTAAGTCGCCTTATGTAACTGAAACCAAAGCTAAGATATTACCTGCAGTCATTAGACACTGGGCCCGAGAGGATTAACCTTTGTTTAACATGAGTAATTCTTCATGATTGCAGTGGCTATTTAAAGATCCTGAACGGCAATGGCTCTGTAGTTCTACATCAACATAGGTACTCTACTGTTCGAGAGAACATTTTCTTGGAAGTTGAATTTGGAAACGCCGATAACATCACCTTACAATCCTACCTTGCGAGTAGATACAGTCATTTTCAGCTTAGTTACGGGATTTTGAAACAAGGCCTTCAATCAGGTTGGTCTTTGGAATATCGATTTTCCACTTAGTCATTTAATTCCTAATTTTTTCTATGCTAGGTGTAATTTTATCCCCCCCCCCGTATCACCCGGGGGGACATTTCTTCTCTATTAAAGTGAGTCTCACTTTCAATCTTTTAAAAATACAGAAATCAGTACATGTGAAATACCGTAAGCTTTTCTTTACCGAGTTGAATACATTTACGTACAATTTCCGAATTTCCGAATTCAGAAAGTCGTGTCACTGAAAGGTGACACTTTTAGGTAAGCGATTAAATGGAAATCTCGGTAAGCTTGAAATGAAGTTATGACCTTCCAATTAGTGAAAGAACGTTTTCATTAAAAACCAGGTTGGCTCATCAAAATAGCGTGCAATTGGAGGTGAAGCCTTACCTGGGTGAACATTTTTTTTTCTCCGATAATCACATTCAATATCCAAATTAGACTCTTTTCCGTTTCGGAGAAGTTATTGCATTTACTGTAAAATTTTCCCCATGCGTGCCATTTTAACCATTGTCTCATCATCTTCCAGCTTTTTTGACTGCAAATTGGAACGTTACAGTAAAAAATGTCGCCTCTACAAGTGTTAGCGTCTTCTGGACTGACCTGGAATTACTGATAGGAGACCAAGTTTTGCATTACATCAGTTTGATTCGAATTGCTAATGGTAGCAGTGTATCAAACGCTGTGATCACTAGTGGAAACACCACGTCTGGAAATATTTCTGGATTATCAGCATACACGGAGTATCAAATAAGCATTGTTGGCGTTGGAAGTGACGGACAAGCGCACAACAGTTCAAAGTTAACATTTTGGACAGACGAGGGAGGTAAAACTTAACTAACTTATTAAGAAGGAGTTAAAACTCAACTAACTTATTAACTCGGTGAACTCATTGTTCCATTTTCCACTTTACATTTTCCAGTTTCTAGTTTTCAGTTCGCAGTTTTCATTTTCCAGTTTCCAGATTTCAGTTTTCAGTTTTCAGTTTCCAGTTTTCAGTTTCCAGTTTCCAGTTTTCAGTTTCCAGTTTTCAGTTTCCAGTTTTCAGTTTTCAGTTTCCGGTTTTCAGTTTTCAGTTTTCAGTTTTCAGTTTTCAGTTTTCAGTTTTCAGTTTTCAGTTTTCAGTTTTCAGTTTTCGGTTTCCAGTTTCCAGTTTTCAGTTTTCAGTTTTCAGTTTTTAGCTTTCAGTTTTCAGTTTCTAGTTTCCGGTTTCTAGTTTCCAGTTTTTAGTTTCCAGTTTCCAGCTGTTCCCATTTTTCAATTCTCAGTATCGAGTTAGCTAGTTGTGCTTTTATCAGATAAAGCTGGTTGAATTGTCTATAAATTCTAGCGTTTTTTTAATTAACCTTTAAGTATTTGCGTTTTTTGATCAGTTATACACTATGTTTGCAATGTGCATCCACATTCATTGATTTACATATTTATCATAACTTTTTATGAATCAATCCACTTTGATTATCTACCAATTCATAATCATTCATTAATTGACCTGTAAGAAAAAAATTTGATAGTAGACTGACTGAAATACCTAACAAGTAGATGCTAGCGAAACATCTGTTCACTCTTGGAAAGAACGGTTATAATCAGCAACGGCGTCGAAGAGAACTTTATGGCGAGCTTCTATGGGCCCGAAGGAGTTGCTCCAGGTGCAAATGAGAGCAGATCTAGATTTAAGATTGCTGACGCATGAATAGTTAGATTAAATTATGTTTTAAAATACATTTTCAACGCTTTTATTTAAAAGTTGTAAGAAGGGACATTTCTGGCGTATTACTACCGAATGTACAATATATGTGACAACTTTTCGTTCCACGAGACTCTTCAAAGCCGATTAACAAGTGAATTTTGCTCTTCTCATACGGAAATGTGAAAATATTTTCCCTTTTTAGCTCCCAGTGGATCCCCATCAAATGTTCGACTGTCAAACCTACAGCACAGTGAGATACAAGTACAATGGGAACCACTTGCACAGCATTATGTAAATGGCCGACTACAGGGATATAGAGTTCGTGTTTATGAGTACGGATATTACTATTACGGTTCCCTCGTGCAAACTTTGGAGACCCCTGGCCCCTATGTTCGTATGATGAAAGTAGGAGGTCTAAAAGCCGCACAACAATACAGAGTAACCGTCGCAGCTTTTACTTCGAAGGGCGAGGGCCCACAATCTTACTGGCGATACATTACAACAGGTATTCCTAACGTTCTATCTAAAACTAGGTAAAATGTGATCAAAATAAGACAGTATGGCTGCTGATTTAGTCAAAAGGAATTTCCTATTCTTGATGACATCGTCATACGCTTTGATATGTAAAGTGCAATAAAAGAAGCTACCGAGGATCCTAAATTATGTATTCAGAGATGGATAGCTTATACTTACATTTCTGTTTCAACTGATGTTAGAATATGAGTTTTCATAACTATCGTCACAAATACAACCGTCATGTGTATTGATGGTGATAATGAAACTTGAAAAATGTTGCATCAAAGTACTATCAGCTACTTTTATCGTAGCTTTGCCCATCCCTTTCCCACCCTTTTTCTTCTTCTCTGTGAGGAAGGAGCTTTTCCAGTAACAAAGTGATTGGAGATGTGCATAGCCTGTAATTTCAAACTTAACTTTTCGACTACACAACAGGCTATTCATTGGTAATGAAACTCATGTGTATTGTTGATGGTGATAATGAAACTTGAAAAATGTTGCATCAAAGTACTATCAGCTACTTCCACGAATTCACTTGTTTATATAAGCGTTAGGTGGGTTACTTATTTTTTTTTTCAGCTTGTCATCTGCTGTTTGATATTTTAACTATTCTATAGATAAGTGGGGGAAGTCAGGAAGTCAAATGCTCTTTTGGAGTTGAATGTAGCCTTAGTATCCTGAGAACATTAAGATAAAGGAATAGAGCGTAGTTTTCTTTTCTAAGCATTGTCATCTTCTGCTCGTCAGGATGCGGAGGAAGCGTAAATCAGTCGTTCGGCGAGATACAAGTTGGACGTAGGGGCTACTACTCAAGTTATCTACGATGTAACTGGGAGATTGGCAACTCGGGAATCAAACAACCTATTCTGATTGTATCGTTTGAAGATCTGTATATCTCAAGATACAGGTAAGTGAGACCGATTAATATTGTTGGCCCTGAGACACTCTACCTGAAGGTACAAACTTTAATCATTTTATACTCTATATTTGATTAAATACATGTCGAAAAATATTTGTAAATCCTCCTTGAAAAAAAAAAGTAAAAGGAAAACCACTACAAAATGCCAAAAGAAAATTGGATGATTAACCAAAAATGACTTTCAAAAGCCAAAATACTGTACGGATCCTATAAGACACGAAGATGATGAGGTTGGCGGTTCTTTTTGGTGCTTTTGCTGTTATTGCGTGAGGCAAATGAACTGTACAATGGCCTAGTTCTATGGCCTGTTGGTAGAGCGTCGAAGTGCAGATTCCGATACCTCATGGTCCCATGCTCATGATAAGACGGCAAAAAATATTTTATTAACATTTCAAACAAGTTTGACAACCTTTCAAATTGGAAAATTAGTATAACGCAGCTCGAGTGTCTTAGGAGTATTCCACGTGCTTCTTACCTTTTTAGACGGGTGAAAGGACTGGTTAA
The DNA here is from genome assembly GCF_964205215.1 of Stylophora pistillata. Lineage (NCBI taxonomy): Eukaryota > Metazoa > Cnidaria > Anthozoa > Scleractinia > Pocilloporidae > Stylophora > Stylophora pistillata. The sequence continues at coordinate 13,710,382 of NC_142524.1, forward strand.
CCCACTTACCCATATTATCGACTGTTTATAGCAATTTCATGTCCCTTTAAAGAACTCTCCTCTTCATTTTGACAGCGAATATGTAAAGATCATTGATGGAAATGGTGTAACAGTATTTCATCACTCTGGATATTCGTCTTCCCCTTTGAAAACGTTCCTGCTAGTTCAGTATGGGAGTGGAAATAGCGTCAAGGCGCAGATTTACTTCTATAATCGCTGGAGTCAGTTCAAGCTTCAATACGGAATCGTAAATCAGGACCTTCAGTCAGGTTTATTGCATCGTTTTCACTAGATACCTTTGATGTCGAGCATAAAGGTCGACGACTGAAATTCACCCCTGAATCACTTCGTTTTTATTCATTTATTTATTTATTGCAATTTAATGGCAGAAATACACGGGTGTAGGTATGATACAGTTAATTAATAAAAAAAGATGCCATAAGGAGAATCTGCAAAAGAGTCCCAAACCCCATGTAACAGTAGATCACCCAAGGGTGCCTCTTGTGCAGTTGGTATTTCCGCTCTCATTTTTGTGTGTAAAAATATACTTTGTACTGTAAGTAAAACATTACTGCTCTATAACGTATATGGATGTCTTTTATTTCCTAGCTGTACTTGTGTCCAACTGGAGTGTAACCATTGGGAACACCACAAAAAGAAGCATCGGTGTCCAATGGCAAAATTTGAACCAGCTGCTGAATCAGCAAATTCTTCACCTTCTTGGTCTTCTGCAGACCTCCAATGGGACCATTATGAATGCCAAGATCATGCCTGGCAATACGACTTATCTTGTATTTGATGGACTTTCATCCTATACACAATATTCCGTGGCTATTGTTGGCGTTGACAATAACGGAAAAGCCTATAAAAGTGGCAATATCACAGCCTGGACAGACGAAGGAGGTAAATGTTGATAATAGACGCCAAGTAATGTAAAACATATTCTTCATCATATGAAAAATAGTTAGGCTAACTAATCTGTACTTCATTAGTTATGTTCATGCACAACTCTTCTGTTGCATAATCAAAGCAACTTGCCCAATTAAGGTTATTTCAGATGTTTTAAGATACTCAGGACTTTTTTACAGCTACACAATAGAAATACCTTTTATCTTAATTTTGCCCATCCCTTTCCCACCCTTTTTCTTCTTCTCTGTGAGGAAGGAGCTTTTCCAGTAGCAAAGTGAATAGAGATGTGCATAACCTGTAATTTTAAACTTAACTTTTCGACTACACAACAGGCTATTCATTGGTAATGAAACTGCTCTTCATATTGATTTCCTTTTTTTATCGATTTTTTATCAGTTCCAAGCAAAGGACCGCTAAACATCTCCATTGAAAATGTGGAGTCAACTGAGATAACTGTTCAGTGGGACCCTCTTCCACAGCAATATGTCAATGGAAAGTTACTGGGGTACAGAGTTTACTTCCATGTGTCTGCGTACTATTATTTTCGGCCAAGGAACAACAACGTAACTATAAACGCTACCAAGGTAACCTTAACAGGATTAAATCCAGGCCAGTGGTATTATGTTTACGTGTCTGCTTTCACTTCCAAAGGAGAAGGACCACGCTCTTACTACCGTTACGTCAAGACAGGTAGGTCTAGTAACAAATACCTTTTTTGCAAACATGTATTAATAAGGGAACAGTTCTAGGGGAATGAGGGACATTTTTTTTGTTTGTCTCAAGAGACGATGATTCTCAAATGATGCCTAAGAATGTACTTTGAAAAATAGAACCTCTAATGCTAGAAAATAACGTAATAGATGGTCAATAAATCTCACCTTGCCCTTTACTCATATCACATCTTAAGCCGTCAATTAAATAACTGTATATATTAGGACCATATTTTACCCTGATTTATCAAAAACTGGACTGGCAGCTTTTTCTATTTTCCTATTCCTATCACTCCCTTAGTCAGATTAAATAAACAATTACTTATTATTTCAGAACATAAGGCCTAGTCCTGGGAAAATCATAGCACGCGAGTTTGTGTAATAATCGATTAAGCATTTAAGCATGTTTCTAAAAACCACAGATGCGAGAAATGGTCATGGCATATTCAAAATGATGTTTGGTTTTTTTTTCTAGCTTGCAAGATTACTTTAAACCAATCCGCTGGACTAATAGATGTGACACACACAGATTACAATAATCTATATTGCAACTGGACAATTAGCAATTTTGGAATAACCAACGCAGTTGCCCTTTTTCTATTCAAGCAGCTGGCCTTTGTCTCTTGCAGGTAATCACTTAACTTTTTTTTTATATAAAACTGTTACCTTGTCGCCAACCTTCACAACACGAAGGCGCGCTATAAAAGGAGCCTTAGGTCCCACTGGACCATTTGTCAATCAACCGTCGTGTGATGTAGAAGTCTTAGAGTCAAGTCAGCTTGAGCTACAGCTACTCTAAAGCAGAGAACAGCGGGCGCATTCCTTAAAATTTTTTTTATGTCTTTATCACAAAACAAGAATTTTTGAGATTTGTATTTCCTTTCTCCAATGGAAACTGTCTTTATTTGTGGCGGTAAATTTGAGATCGAAATAGGTGGCTCGCACGTTACCTCATGCCACCATGCTGGTGGAAGTAAACAATAGATATCTCATTAGCTCCTTTTGTTCCTTTACTAGCATTTGAATTTGACCCGCACACGTCAACGGTGAGTGAGAAATGAGCCTAGGTCTTCCCAGGGAAGACTTCCTTATATAGCGCGCCTTCGTGTTTTAAGGGTTAATCGAAGTCTCATAATTTGTTTCTTCACATCGTGTGAATTGAGAATTTTAATATATATATAAATTCTGTATACGAGGGAAATCCTGACCCTGTACACCCCAAATAATCATACTTAAATAGAATAGATGTTTGAAAAGAAAATTTGCCCTGAGCGCGATTTGAACCCACGTCCCCCTGTTACTAGTCAAGGTGTGATGACTAGTAACTACTATCAGGACAACCATGCTGGCAACACGGCAATCGAAGATGTGATTTACGTGATCGGAGACGTGGTCTCCCGGGAAACTTATTTTTCAAGGTGACAGGGTAGGGGAAGCCTATAACCCCATATGAAACCCAACTAAGGATCTATTAAAGATACACGACCGAAGTCAACTTAGCGGATGACAGAGGAGGGTCCAATTACGGATACAGGCTAATTTCAATTAAACAAATTCTGTATACGAGGGAACAGTATGACTAGTAACAGGGGGACGTGGGTTCAAATCCCGCTCAGGGAAAATTTTCTTTTCAAACATTTATTCTATTTAAGTATGATTACTTGGGGTGTACAGGGTCAGGGTTTCCCTCGTATACAGAATTTGTTTTATTGAAATTAGCCTGTATCCGTAATTGGATCCTCCTTTGTCATCCGCTAAGTTGACTTCGGTCGTGCATCTTTAATAGATCCTTAGTTGGGTTTCATATGGGGTTATAGGCTTCCCCTACCCTGTCACCTTAAAAATTAAGTTTCCCGGGAGACCACGTCTCCGATCACGTAAATCACGTCTTCGATTGCCGTGTTGCCAGTATGGTTGTCCTGATAGTGTAGTGGTCATCACACCTGACTAGTAACAGGGGGACGTGGGTTCAAGTCCCGCTCAAGGCAAATTTTCTTTTCAAACATTTATTCTATTTATATGTATGTATATATATATATATATATCTATGTAGCGGTTATTAATTAATGACAGGAAGATCGTTTCACCGTTACTGTGAGTTTCACGTAGCTTGCGCTGCGATCGTCAGACGGTTTATTATCAATGGAAAACCATCTGACGATCGCAGCGCAAGCTGCGTGAAACTCAGAGTAACGGTGAAACGATCTTCCTGTCATTAATTTATAACCGCTATTGAAACGCTCTACAACCCGCATCGAGCATTTTTCACAGCCACGACTTATCCTAGTCTGTTTAGATATCTATGTATATATATCTGGAAAGAAATATAGGGTTTGTCTTTTTTCGGTTTTTACAGTATCATAAAATATGTAGAAAAAAAAATAAAGCTAAGAATCATTCTTTGACATCAACGTGCATCTCTTTTCAAAATATTTGATAATCACTGCTGTCACAAGCACAATTTCTTCATTTCACAGAGAAAAGGGAACTTTCTCCGGTATAGTACGGGGAGTGCATTTTAAATTTGTGTTTTTTGTCATTTGTTTCAGCGAGCATGTAAAGATTTTCAGTGGCAGTGGAACCCTCGAGTATCACAAGTCGGGTTGCTGTCCCAAAAATCAAGGATATTTGGTCGAAATTCCTTTTATGAAATCTGATAACATTGCAGTCAATATTTTATTGACTCGAGTACAAAGCCACATAACATCTCACTTTGTGATATTGAAACATGGACTCCGCTCAGGTATGTAAAAATGATACACGTCATTGCGTTATGAATTTCAATAACCTCCTTACCTTTTTAATTCTCGATATTTTCTTCAATTGCTGGCTCTAATTTGTTCCAGCCTTTGCTATCCGCTTCCTCCCTCGGTGTTATAATTCAAAGAAAGAAATTCATCAGTAATGTTTACTCTTTTAGCAACTTTTACCCCTGGCTGGCTGGCGTCAGTAGACAACATCACAAGTTCAAGTCTTCAAATTCAGTGGAATAACCTAAGCAGCTTAATAAATCAAGAGATACTTCACTACATCATATATCTACTCCCGAGAACCAAGGGAAACCCACCACATCATGTTCTAGTGGATGGAGGCAGACTAAATATGGAAATTGATGGGTTGGAACATTCACAAATGTATCATATGACAGTGTTTGGAGTGGATGCACTTGGCTATTGTTACAAAACGTTTGAAGTAAATGCTACCATGAAAAATGGTAAGACTAACGAAACAAAAGGAGGTAGGCTTTTTCCGTTACGCATTTAAGTGGCCCTCAAAAGTCGTGCGGCCAAATCCACCGATCAGATGTAAACTAAAATCGATCCTGATGCTGTTTTTCCTCGAGCTTCCCTTCGAGAAGAGACCTTCGTCAGTGTACGTATTAACTTGTTGACACTATCGAAATTCCTTTCACAGCCTGCTTTTGGGTAGCAGCAGCTATAACTAATTTGATCATCTGATGGTGATTTTCTTATCAAAATCTTGCTATTCAATGATCTATGGATAACGTCACATAGAGATTTGGCGATAAGGCTTGGCACAAAGGGATCATTTTTCTCAATCCAGTAAATTAATCAAAATGTTAATAATAATTAAGACCACAAAGCTAAGGGAGATGTTAAGAAATTTATTAGAAGGTGCCATAAGTGATCGTGCGGTCAGAGATGCTCCATTTAATGTGCGACAATGAAGGTTAAGGCAAGGACTAAGCTAACTTGTAACATATTAACAAAGAAAAAATAATAATTTATATAAAGCCAGAAAAAGATGAAAATATTCGAACAGTCTTTTGGATAGACATTTTGCTGAATTTACTTGGTTCTTTTTCAGCGTCGTGCGGATCTCGACCAAATGGCACTCGTATTGTTGGTGGATCAATCGCCTCAGTTAATAGCTGGCCTTGGCAGGCTATGTTGAAGACCAGTTATGGCTCACAGTTTTGCGGTGGTACTTTGATACATCCCCTATGGGTTGTCACGGCCACTCACTGCGTACGGAGAAAATCGGCGTCGTCAGTGAAAGTCGTGTAAGGAGAAATTATAATTATGGTTAATTTCCCGATAATCCTCTTAGTTTACTCACGAGAGAATTTTAAAAAAATGTACAAACTCCTGCACCCAAAGCTGGAAATTTCACTCTTGTGCAACAGAGACTTGTAAAGGAAAGCTGATAGATGGACTTCCTCTAATTTTTCAGAAACGATTTAATCTCAATTATGCTAACATACATTGACATGCAGTAAGGCGATTTTAGCTGAGGGTCGCTCAGAATTTAGAATCCAACGCCACCTACAATTTTGAATCACGCACGGCCTAACCATTTCCTATAAACGGTTAACTGAGTATGACGTACAAAATGTTTTTTAAAGATTTCTATAATGTAGGAAATAGACAACTTTTTTGAGAGACATGTTTCGGCATGCTTATGCCCTCTTCAATCAGTGAGTAACAGAACGTGAGTAATTATATAACAGACAAATAGATGAATAAAATATTTACAGTATGATGTAATACGAAAGCGGGTACTAATAACAACGTGACACCAAACATCAAAGGTGTGAACTAAAACGCTAGAAAAGTGTTATAATGCTGTAATTGTTTGTTAAGTTCAGGTTTGATCTTATTTATATGAAAAGCTTTTTTGAGTTTTAAATCAATTGAGTTGCTAGCAGAATCCAGAATACTAAAGCAAGAAAGAGAGTATTTGTTCTTACAAGAAGGAGATGTGTTGAAATGCTTAAAAATATGCGAGTTTTTATCGCTTTCCGTGTGCTCCTTTATCCTAGTAGAGAAGTGGCGACTAGTTTCGCCAATATAACGGGAATTACATCCCGCACAAGAAAATTGATAAACTACCATGGATTTTTGCTACTACTACGACCTTATTTCAATAATGCATATCAAAATCTCCAAACATTTTTTATACCATCAATTAACAACTATTCACCGGAGGCAAAGTGTATAATGTTCCCTCAGCCTGGTGCGAATGTTTTTTTTAATATAATTTTAGTATAATTGCACAGGTGCTCTCAAATTATGTTGAAAATTCTGTAAAGGAAGAAAGCATTGGGCATATTTTGTACAAACGTGGTGATTACGCGAATCAAGATAAGCAAGAAGTTTTAGCAGGTTATTTCATTAAGTAGAAAAACTTAATATCCTTCTTTTAGAAAGTGTTCCGCCAAACTTAGTGGCATTTTTAATTTTGTGCTTTAAGCCACTCAATTTTCTTCTATAGCGTTCATCGTTTCTTCGGAAACACTAATTGACGCAGTCCTCGACCAACCAGAGCGCGCGCATCTCTATTGTCACCCGAGCAATCATACCAATAACATAATATATACTGAATTTGATTGGATTTCAGGTTGGGGGCACATTACAGGTCCTATGGAAATGTTGGCACAGAGCAGAGTTTTGACGTTGTAAAAATCATTGAACACGAAAGATACAATAGCCCAAAACGTTTTAGCAACGACATAGCTCTTTTACAGTTATCAAAACCAGCCAAGCTTGGAAAAGGAGTTGGGCTTGTTTGCCTTCCGGATACGAGCTTTCAGCTTCCTTTCGATAATCCGAACAAGAAGTGCTGGATAACTGGCTGGGGAAGACTTTCGTACTTGGGAATCTCCCCCAATGAGCTGATGCAAGTTGATATACCTCTGGTATCTAAACAGCGCTGCATAAAGTCCTACCCAGGTAAAATCGATGACTCCATGATATGCGTTGGCCAGGATCAGGGTGGAATAGGAGGTTGTCATGGTGACAGCGGTGGACCACTTGTGTGTGAGTTCAATGGAAAATGGTATCTGGAGGGGGCTACTAGCTGGGGAGGATTACCCTGCGCAAATCCATTGAATTACACTGTATATGCTAACATTCGCCATTTAAAGTCGTGGATAACAAGCAAGATGTACTCTCTTCCTGCTCCTGGCCTAACGGTGTTCAACCGATCATGCACCTTTGACACTAGTCTGTGTTCTGGCTGGAAGCAGTCTGTTTCAGATGATTTCGACTGGAGGCGAAAAAGGGGCTCAACTGGATCTTGGGCCACAGGACCATCCTCTGACCACACTAGTGGATCAGGTGTGTATTTGTTATCATACATACGATTCAAGTGGCCTGTGCTGTTTTAGCTAATCTTGGCCCAGGCTCCTTGGCACTGGGCGACAAGGAGTATTCTTTGTTCTCATTCACGAGCTATTAGGCAAGTTTCCCCGACTGCCTGCTGTGATTCCGTCTTGAAGAAGAGCCATTTTGAATAATGTTATTCCTAAGGACCCACGCAGAAGGAATTTTTTCATGGTCCAAGACATTGGCCTTCTAAGCTGAGATTCGTTGAATCAAATACCGGAAATTTTGTTTTAATCTTTGCCATTCGATACTGTCAAACGCGAGTGTGTACGTTGCCAGTGAATTTTGCAGAAACGTAGGCAAATACATCAACTAATATTTTTTATTTTGGTTTTATTTTTGTTTGATTTCGTTGTTATTCAGGATACTACATGTATATCGAAACATCATACCCTCGAGTTATGGGTGATAAAGCAAAGCTTGATCTGTCTTTATGCGGAAATGGTGACGTGGCTTGTATTACATTCTACTATCACATGTACGGATCCAGTATGGGGACCTTGAATGTCTTCAGTGGAAATACAGTTGTATTTAGTGCCTCAGGAAACAAAGGCAACCACTGGAAAAAGGCCGAACGAAGTATTTATTTGGATAAAGTTGTAAGTTGCTTGTGAACGTTTTGCTTGTTTTTATAACGTTTGTAATCCCGGGTGCAAATAATTCTATGCTGAAAGGAATGCTTATCCCAACGCATTGTAGGCAGGAAGGTTTCGATCACAGCATGAATAATTTCACAGTTTTTTATATTCAGTTTTTGATGAAAATTGCATTAGTTAAATTTTATCCTAGGTCACATTTGATGGAATGGTAAGATTACGCACACGCCTCAGTAGCGATGACTTTGGAGAAAAGTTTAATCGATACTTTGGCCTCTTTTTTGGGAAAATATTGATTGTGTTTTATCAAGTACTCTTAGGAAGAAACACGCCCTAAACATGCCTTTTCACCATGATGTACAGGCGATTCTTTCATGAGGAGGAATTTTGTCCCCTCCCACGTTTGCTACGTCCTGACTAAAATATGGCAACTGGCCGCCTTTGTTTTAACCTTCTAAATCTAAAGCAATTCATCAAGATATCCATCTTTACTTTTGCAGCTGACATTTGAAGGAATAGTAGGAAATTCCTCCTCTGGTGACATAGCCATTGATGATGTCTCGATATCCGGTGGAAACTGTCCAGGACAGACCCTGCCTCCTAGATGGTATCCAGTTCCGACTACCCTTAAACCGTCCATACAAGGTACTTACACTGTTTAACTAGGCACCATACAGCTGTAATTTGTACCCCTTGCAGGAGGCTTTTGATATCTTTGAATAGCAATCTTGCCATATTGCTCGATTGCTCGTCTTCACTTATGATGAAATTTGTCAAAATAACCGAAATTGGACGATGAAGCATGGTCAAAAGACATGTGGCTATTGCACAGGTAGGCAAGCACAGTCTAACTTTGATACTGTTTGACTGTGTACTACTCAAACTTTGTAAAACAAAAACTTATAATTATTCAAAGACAAGAGCACATAATTTTTCTGCACTAGGGCAACGGAGTTATCTGATACAATGTTGGTCTTAGTTCATAGAGTTCGCGACTCAAGTTGATTCTTTTTTGAGTCAACTGTAATGTCCGTTTGTTTTTCTGTCAAAAATCTGTTTCTTTGTTATTCGAATTGTTTTTTACTAATAAAAAACAAAAAAGACACTTTACTTAACAATAGAGCAGATAAATATCAAATACGCTGAGAAAACTAATTTTGAACCTCATGATCAGTCTAGAAAACTGAAAGCAGAGGACGCTACTCTACAAATTCTCAATGCAGATTTAATTTTCAGGATTATGTTTTGTCTTATCTTTTTAATAATTCTAAATGACTCTCTGACAGCCAAAGGGACCCAGGTGGTGACTTTCAAGCCGACAGCTATTCCTCGCACTCCATCAACAAAGGAAATGCAAGAAGCAGTGATGCTAAAAATGACAAATTTTGATATGAACAAGGTAATCTTTCCTTATTATGTAATTACTTGGCGAAAGAGAAGAAGACTGTCCAACGCGATTATCATATAATTAATTGCTAAACACGGGACAATTTTCACTGCAGCCTGGGGTGAATCAACCTTTAATCGATTTTTCTTACACTGTTCATAAAAAAAAAATTCGCTCCTCTATTTATATCTGTTCATCATAGTGGAAGGAGATGGAAGTGGACTTTAAACGAGAAGTTGCAAGTGCAGCCTCTAGATATTGTGCAGCTGGAGGAGCATCCTGTCAAACAAGGTAAACCAAACATCAATCATATAAGGCAGTTAGCAACCTCGATAAGGAACAATGCAAATTCAATGCAAAGGGATGAATCATAAAGTTTATAATTATATTTGTTTAATAAAATGACTACGGAACTGAGGCCAGATAGTACCCACGGGTCCACTGTGAACTACTAGGAAGAACGAGATAGGATATTTATTTGTGTGCTGCAGTTTCATGAAATGTATGAAAGCGATCCTCGCAGTAGTAAACCCTACTTATGTAGTAGCGGAAATAGGCCCTGAAAATATACACGTCTGTTCGGGATTTGAACCCATGACCTCTGCGATACCGATGCAGTGCTCTGCAAACATAATGACCAGCTCCCAGTTGGCTTGTCAGCTCGGTTGGTAGAGCACTGCACCGGTATCTCAGAGGTCATTGGTTCAAATCCCATAGGGGCCTGAATTTTTTTCAAGCCTTATTTCCATTACTACATAAGTAGGGTTTGTTACTACGGGGATCGCTTTCATACAATTTTGGATATATTCACGCTTATAAAGAAGAGGGGAAAGCGCTAACAGCTCGTAAAAGGGTAAATTAAAACATCTCAAAGAAATGTTTTCTCCAGATACACAGGTAGGTGGAGGTTTTGGACTTACCAGTTCCTAATCATTATTTTTTCGCCATTTTTGAGAATCGGATGAAATTTTTCTTGACACGTTGTGATACCACTATACTGAAATAAAAATGATGACGAAAATGAAAATAATAATGAAATATTTGTGGAAAGTCACATATATTGTTTTATCCGTTTCAGTCGTCGTCGGAGACGATCTTCTGAAAGCATGGTATTCTCAGAAGATATGGTTCACATTGTCCCTGGTTACCCAAAGCAGTCACCAGATAATCTTAAAATAACGTTGTTGGCTTTCTATCTGCACCTTCCTGGAAACATCGGAGATAACTTGGTGAGCGAGGATGTCCTGAAAAGAATCGTGAAAAGCGATATGAAATCTATTGAAGGGTCGATGGGTGTTCGCATCACAACTGTTCAGTCAATGCCATCCACTCAGAGTGAAAATGATGAAGAAGATAAGAAAGATGACGAAAAATCAACTTCGATCTTTGTTATCTTGGGTGCTGCCTTGGGAGCTTTGCTACTGTTGGGGATTATCATTTCTGTCGCCTTTTGTATTAAAACTACCAGGTATGAAAATCTCCTTTGAGGCAGATGTGAGACCAATTTGCTATGTCATTGGGAGCTCTCACATACTGTGACTGCTTCAATCCCCAAGCAATTGAAAACCCCTCGTTGGGCTAAGAAAGGGGTCACAAGGGAGGAAAAGCCTATGACAGGGAACCGGCAGACAGTTTTTTCTTCATGGAAATATGAAAAATTATAATTATTTTTAAATCGGAAGTTGAAGTAGCAGTTTAGCAAGCTGAGTGTGCATTCACATCCCTTGATTTTTTTAAATTAGTGACATAATGAGATAGACGTCTGAGCATCTATATAATAAATAGAAAAAAAAGGAATATCATGTCTGCTTGTGGATACCAATTTACCTCCTCACTTGAAGGTTTGTCCAAGATGCCTGTTTTGAACTTTCTTCTCCTTAATTAAATAAGGTTTGATATAAAAGTTGAAAAACTACGTCCCTCCCTCTAAATTACTTTCATTGAAATATTTTTTTACGTGTGATTCTTATCGTAACTATAATAATTTTGATTTGGTTTCCATCTTAGATTTGGCTCAAAATGCCAAGTGCAGTCCAGCGAGAAGGTCTATCAAGGAATTGATAAAGGTCGTGAAGCAATCCATGAGAGCACAAAAAGGCATGAAGTGACTTTCAGCAAACCAAGCGGTATTTCCTACGACAACGGTGCTTACGTTTCGAAAATGTGATTTGCTGAACTATATTTAAAGCAGGCTAACCCTTTGCTATTTGGGCAAACTTTGTTTGTTTACTACTTTGTTTATGTTTGTATTGACCTAGCGCCGCTAAAATGGTTGTGGAGAAGTTCCTCATTTGCATCTTTAAATGGGCAGAGGCTCAGTAGTGGAAAAGGTTTTTTTAACCTTTTTACAGAGAAAGCAAAGTTAAGGCTTGGTTGTGAATTTTTTAAAGTTAAAGCGTTTTACAAATCTACTCTGTAAAGCAAGGCGAGCAATCGCGGTGGGTAAGAGGGGCTTCTTTTGTCTGCTCGGCTAACAAGTCAAAACGTAGGGATCGCCTCATTTTTCCTGCTCATAGAACCATATATAGATAGTGAGGGATATTAAACATTCTTTCGTAGAGCTACGTGCAGGTACTTCCTAGACATTTATACAATTTAGCTTTTCAAAAAGTTGTTTTTAATACTTCATGATGCATTGTTTGTCTTTATTTCGCCCTTTGCTATCTATGTCTACAGCTTTGCCAATTTTTGTAACAAACCGTCACATTATCACTTCATGAGCAAGATAGGGTTACTAAACGTTGGCCTGTAAATAACTCTGATGACAGGAAGGTAATCGTTTCGTATACTGTGCTCTGAGTACACTGCATCATTTTATAAAACCATTGGAGTTAAGATCCTCGAGGACCAGAGGAACCTCGTGAATATCTTAACAAACAGATTTCTTACCCTTGCATACGTTCTAGCTTTCAAGATGGATGTCTCTTTCCCTATATACACAACAGGGTGGATAAGGTAAATCTTTTGCACGAAACTTCTCGTTAGGCACTAAGGATAGTAGCCCCCCCCCCCATCTTCCCTCCTTGGAGGTAGGGCTTAAAATAGTACAGCTCAGACCAGCAACTAACTCTATTTAGGTAGCTTGACCTTCACTGGCAAGTTTTTTGTAATCAACCACCCAACTGTTCCCGGAGAGCTTACCATGGTTAGCAGAGTTTAACAGGCTTACTCTGCAGCCTAAACTTGCGAAAAACAGTAAAAGCATAGCTTTTTATTCATAGGTCTTTTTCAAGATTACTGACCATAAATTGGCAAAGCTGAATGACGTTTGTTTTAGTAATTCACCATAAGATACTATGATTAGAATAACATTGTAGCGAGAACTTTCATTTAGTTTTTGGTAAAATTAAACGTAAGTTTTTTAAACCGTTGGAATTTTCCATATGATGTAGTTGAGTTTCATGGTTAAAAAGCAGATGAGAAATATTTTTGTGCTGCAGCCACTTTTTGCCAACATTCCTAAACTTTGCATTCCAAGACAGAAGTGTTCAACGATTCTTATTCCAGGCACATAGTAAATGGTCCCTTAGAGAAAATTCGGTTCAATTGAACCGAATCCAAGCTTGAAATAGGCCATCAAAAAAATTACACCAATTGAAGGTTAGAAGGGTAAGGCGTCGGGTTAGTGTGACAAGGTACTACTCAGGATTTCGACCAATACTTTTTTTTTTACAGAAGTTCATTGTTTGTTTAAGTGGGAGCGCAGAGCCCTCATGCTTAGTGCGCTCGACTCGGGCGAAAACATCGTGTCGTTCGTTGCCAAGGATGTCAATTACAACGAAAAAAAGTTACATATGAGTCCCTTTACATGTGCCATCTCCCTTTGGGTTGAGACGGACAGATAACCTTGTAGCCAAAGCGACCGAGGCAGAAAAGGGGGCTGTAGATTGAGGCTCTCCTTTCAGACACAGCTTCTTGAAATCGTCGGCTATAGTGGTCTATTTTCAAAATGTAAACCCCATCATAGGAAGTAGTCTCAAGATTTTCAATCAGTTGGCTTTGCTCAGATAGTTGAGTTTCGTGTGAAGAAAGTTGTTGTTCAGCCCTCTCCAATCGATGCTCAGAGGCAAGGTCGTGCACTCTTTGTGGCTCATAAGAATTTGATATATTACTGCTCGAATGACTTAGCTCACTTTTTTAGTTGAGTTACCCAGTTTCATGTTCCCCTAAAGTTTCACAAATGCCGTCCATGTGCTCAAAACTTGATTGGTCTGACATGTCTAAGTGGATTTAAAACTATTTGCCACGTGTCTCTGAAGTTTGTCTCTCTTTCCTTAGGTAGGTTAACAAATTAATAGTGTAAAAAATTAAAACAAATGGCCAGCCTTGTGAAAAAATTAGCATCGTGTCCCAATGATAGTGAAATTCATTGTCTACGGGTTATCAATTACGTAACTGAGCGATAGCATTCGATATATCAATGTAACCACCGGGTCATCCTTTAGAAATATTGACAAAAAACAACGCGACGTACTATAAATTTAAAACCGTGAGGCGTGAAATGACATGGAACCTCAGTAATGGGGCACTGGGCAGTCAAATGATCTTCCATACGATCACGAGGAATGTCTCCCTTTCCGCAGCTTAAAACAAAATCGATCGGAAACTTTAAAAATGTTTCCAAATGATTCTTAAGAGAGAGGTTAGAATACAGATGACATTTCATCAACGTGAAAATTACCCGTCACACCAGCATGATTTAGATCTCCGACATCATAATCTATCTATCTGATTATTTCACTTTCGTCAAGTAATGAAATATGGAACTTGTACAGCGATAAATCAAAGATAACTTTTAAGTTTAGGGCACAATCTCAAATCAAACGGCCATGAGTCAGCCATTTTCAAATCGGGCGTTAAATGCCCGCATTTGCAGTCATAATGGAACAGGCTTCACTAATTATTACTGAAAAAAATTATTTCTTAAATCCCCATTTAATTTGTTTGGTAAATACTACAAGTCAACGTGGTTATGGCACAAATATAAAACAATGTAAACGAAATACAATGAAATATATGAAGTTCATATATTTTGAACTGCGGTATTAGATACATATGATGTACGATCCTCGCAGTAGATAGCACTATTTAAGCAATAGCGAAAATCAGACCTGAAAAAAATCAGGCCTGTACGGGATTCGAACCACTGACCTCTGCGATACTAGTGCAGAGCTCTACCAATTGAGCTAACAAGCCAACTGGGAGCAGGCCGTTAAGTTGATTCGTAATAAACCCGTGAAAGTGATAAATGAGATACAATGAAATATATGAAGTTCATATATTTTGAACTGCGGTATTAGATACATATGATGTACGATCCTCGCAGTAGATAGCGCTATTTAAGCAATAGCGAAAATCAGACCTGAAAAAAATCAGGCCTGTACGGGATTCGAACCACTGACCTCTGCGATACTAGTGCAGCGCTCTACCAATTGAGCTAACAAGCCAACTGGGAGCAGGCCAGTTGGCGCTATCTACTGCGAGGATCGTACATCATATGTAATGTAAACGAAGTTTGCCTTCATAAAATATCAACAGACAAAAACCTTTGCTATCCCCATGAAATGTTCTAATTTTACCTTCAAAACACTGTAAATTACTTCCGCTCTGCAGTGTAAACATTTGCTTGCTCGGTTGATACATTGATTGACCCTATGGTCCTTAAGAAGACTTCTGTCCATGATATTTTTGTATTCTCTACACGACACACATCGGCGTACTCATAGCTTTCTCCATGTGCCTAATGGAATTGAGAGACCAAAAAGAAATACAAAAAAAAAAAGAAAAAATAACTCGGCCAATATCCAGCCATCTCCACCTCACGCTTGGTTAATAACGCATATATCTTATGAGACGTTTTGTTGTGTAATATCTGAGTATTTTTACGAGTTGTGCCGTATATTCACGAGCCCATAGGGCGTGTCAAAATAAAAGTAACGAGTAAAAATACTCAGCAATACGACACACCTTTACGTCTCATAGGTTATTTATTAACCAACACGCCATTTGATTATTTCAAAGCGGGCGAATTTCGCGGATCTTTATTTATGAGATGTGCATGACAGAAGTATGAGAATTGACACGTTGTAGTGTTGCTGCTTCTATTTCTTCAATAAATGATGAAACTTCATCTTCGTCTAACTGCTTGTCTTCGTTCATTTATCTAATAAACTTGGATCAATGCTCACCAGCCATTCCGACTCTTCGTCGTCAGAAAAATCATTTAATGTCCGCCATTTTTTTTTTGTTAACTTCAATTCAATTCGTCGCTTGCGCGGTGCGAGAGATCCTGTCTAACCTGTTCTATGGACTATTGAGTACAAATACAGCATGATATTTTTACCCGTCTTGGTCGTTATTTTGACTTTACGAAGTGTAGTTCGAAAATAAATATATCTTATTAGACGTTTTGTTGTGTAGTATCGCTGAGTATTTTTACGAGTTGTGCCGTATTTTGACGAGCCCGTAGGGTGAGTCAAAATACAAATAACGAGTAAAAATACTCAGCGATACTACACAACAAAACGTCTAATAAGTTAATTATTATCCAACACGCCAAACTGTTATTTCAGTGCGGGCGAATTTCGCGGATGTTTATTTACAGGGAGTGCGTGACAGAAGTATGCGAAGCGGAAGCGCGTTGTTGTGCTGCTGTTTCTATTTTCTTCATTAGATGAAGAAATTTTCTGGTTGTCAAGCAGTTCTTCTTCGTTCGATTGATCTAATGAACTTGGATCTATGTTTGCCAGTCATTCTGACTTTTCGTCGTCGGAAATATGATACAAATTGTCCGTCACTTTTTTTTTCGTAACTACAATCCAATTCTTCGCTTGCACGATGCGAGAAAACCTGTTTAACCGGTACTACAATAGACAAGTACAAATACCGCGTGATATTTGTACTCGTCTATGGCGTTATTTGTACTCATCTAGGTGTAGTTGGATAATAATATTGAGTAATCCGGTCCCTCGACGATTCCGCCTTTGGCGAATAATTGTCGAATTATTAAAGAATGAATGAACCAAACCATTAATAAATATATATCGTGCTCTCAGTTAACGACAGAAAACCATTACAGCCACTAGCAATGCGATTAGTTATTTTCCGTGTTTTAAAATGTAAAACTACAGTATCCAATGGAACCAGCACTGTTTTGGAACTTTGGTCTTTTTCAACGTTTTTGGAGTAGATTAAAATTTGTTGAAGAAAAATTATCTACGGGTGTCAAGCTCTACTTAAAAAAATAGCTATATCAGTTAAGAAGCTAGCACATTTGTCAACTGATATGGTCAAAGTCTTGATTCGTAATGGTTTCGATCATGTTTTGTTTCTTGAACTGATTTCTAAAATCATTCAAAACTGCATCGAGACGACAACAACTGGATTGAAATGATATTCATTAGACTGAAAAATTGTTTAATAATACTTTTCTGATTTACCTGAGCAAAAGAAAATGCACAGAACTTTCAAAGTAACTCAGGAAACCGACGGAAGTATACCATTGTAGCATGCTTTCAGATTGATTAATAGATTATAGATTGATAGCTGTCAAGCTAATCTAGATTAATATGAGATTATATCTTAGAGTCATATACATGAATACTTACGAAACCTTTTTTTTGTGTTTATAAATATATTATTCCATCGCTTTGTTCCAAAATATTCACATTCTTGATCACACCATAAAAATATGCGCATTACTGTCAAGTAAATATTCAATAGGTAGCTTGGTTATATTGAGCCAGAATCTTCTTGGTCTGCTAGCTAGAAAGACAACGGAGTGAAATTTTTAACGTAAAAAGCCTCCTCTTAATCTTGATCCAACGTTGGCAAAAAGGTTACCGAGAGGATGAATCTGTGGTTGACGCTTCTACCTCTGACAAATGGTGAGTGAGAACATTCGCATTAAAGATTTAAACGACAATTGAGATCGTATGGATGTTTCATAAGGTGTAATTAAAACAAGCTTAGACCGATATCTGACGTTTTTCAATGTACATTGTTTGAACAAATTAAAACCATTCTCCTCATCCACCATTTGCTAAAGATTACTTCTGAATTTTTTTTGGCTGCGTTAAAGACGCTAAATTGAAATGTGGCGTGGTAGGAACTGAAGCAGAACAAGCCTATAGCTAACTGTCGAAGTGCATGGCTCGTGATGATAGAAACTCAGAAAAAATGTAAGGTTTCTTTCAGTACCTCAGTAGAGCCATATATACCATTGCACTCTTTTAAGTAATACCTATATCAAAGTCAGATGCTCATTTATCACTGTAGTATTTTGTCAGCCTCATAGGCGCGTTCCATGACTTTTCTGAAGATTATATAACGCACAATTTACCGACTGAAATATAATCATGACTTGGTTATTCCTATCGTCCACGTATTTTTGTCTTTGACGAAGCAGGTTAGGGGGTGTTCAGAGGTAATTGTGTTAGAAAAAAAGTTTTCTTTATGCTGATGATTTCGAATACGCTTGAAATAAATCATCGAAAAAGGCACTGAGAAGGATGGAACTCGTTTGATCCTTTTGCCTTGAGATGTAGAATTTTGACAAACTGCACTGTTTCTTGGGGTGCCTTTTTTATAGGAATTCACAACAAAAATCTCAGTCAACAAAGGTCTATCAGTCCGTACATTGAGATATGCCTCAGCTGGAATGCCAACATAGTTATATCTTTGATAGTGTGCTATTAAAGTTGAGGAGAAAACAATTAATCTTTATCCCGAGCCAAATTTTCATTAAATTGTAAATTTCTGTCCAGGATTTAAATAAAATTAACAGTTACGTTTTACAACAGTTCCCTATCGGTTTCGGATGCGTTTTTTTCTTAGGGCTTTGGTATTGAAATGTCAAGGATGACTAGTCTACAACTTCCGGCCCCGATTCCGAGAAAAGCTCCAACCGTGCGTGACATCATACGATTCTTTATTCATTTAATATACGTTTCTCTGTAAAAATACGGGGGGTCTATTAGATACTGGTCGAAATACAAGTATTGCTCATCATAAATTGTAAAGAACTTCATCTAAGGGCAAAGGATAGTGTAAGAGATAATCACAACTGCTTTAGTTAAGTCAAGCTTCCACCTCGTTCTTCAGCATTTCAAAGACGATAGAAAACATATTTTAGTTTTCTGACCGCTGCGACTTAAAATTCAAACAAGTCTTCAGATACCAAGCTTATTTGGCGCACGTCAGGTTGTACACGAGCCGATATTTGATGCAATTAACTTACGCAACGCGTAGCCATGTTGGAAGTAAAAGCCAATCACTTCCTCTTTCATTACGGAGTTGCAGTTGACTGGAGCACATTTGGTCCTTATTTGTTGCATCAGACATATGTGCCCATGTGGTGTTATTCTAAGGAGCACCCTGAACAGTTTTACAAATACGTAGATAGCAAACCGGTAAAATTGCAAGAAGAAAACGATATTTCTTACTGCCATTTTTTTAAGAAAACACTTTACTTTATTCCACCCGTTTAATTCACTTTGGTTTGAGAGCTCCCTTGATTTATAAAAAAAACAATTATCATCATCATAAAAAAGGTTTTGCTGCGTTAAACGCTCCTAACATGCGAAGGTCAGGTATGAAACCATACTTTGGGATATACACCAACACTTCTTTATCAATGCTTGAGAATTTTTCCTTTTTGTGGCAAACCGCAGAAAGATGAAGATGACGTCAGAAGAAGTCTTTTAAAAGCTTTGTATTGTTGATACATCTTGGAGAATCTTATAAGCAAGGGTTTCTAAAAACTTTTGACGAGAAAAATCAACGGTAAAACATGACGTTTCGACCGTGCTTCGGTCATTGTCAAGTGAATGAAATGAAATACATTAAATATATGTATATACACACGTACGAAATATAAAAATTTTTGCTGGTGTAAACAAACGATAAAACTACAAAAAAAAGGGCTAGTAAAAAGCTAATTAAAAACCTTAGCACGAATTGAATCAGACTGTACATTGAGAGTAGGTCTTAGCTTGTGAATAAAAAACATCTCATAGACGAGACAGTCAAATTTGTTCGTGCACTTCATTAAGGTGCTGAAGTTCTTTGTAAGATCCTTTGGAGTCAAAGAATGTTTGTCGCAAAAATGTTTGCCAATTGACGAAAAGGAGTTTTTATGTTCTTCAATACGTTGGTGTAGATGACGGCGTGTGAAACCAACATAACCTGCATCGCACAGGTCACATTGAAATTTTGTAAACAAGGCACTGTTGGTTCACAATCGGCGGCTTAGCTTCTCACAATTTGAGGTCTCGACCAATCTTCTGGCTAACAAATACAGGTTGCAAGGTCGTCTGGATCCTATGACTTAGATCTTTAAGTTGGGCACGAACAATATCAGCGGATGCCTAATCTTTATACAGTAGGACAACGCGAATGGGGTCCGATCGATCGCTGACAGCAGGTAAGGAAACTGGTTGATCAGATACTTTGGCGGCAACAAACCGTGAAATGGTAGAATGGACTAGATTATCAGGATATTTCAAACGAGAAAATACTGATTTAAGTCGATCGCATTCTTCAGAGAAATAACGCCAATTAGATGAAAGTCGAAATGCACGATCAAGCATAGTTTTTAATAACCCACGTTTGTAACGATCATCTACATGGCTCTTGTAATGTAGTAAAAGCCCCGTATTTGTAGGTTTGACGTACACCTTGGTCTCAACATGTGTACGTTTGTTGAGCAGCCGGGTGCCAAAAAAAGGGAACATGCTGTTACTCTCCGTCACCATGGTAAACTTAATAGAGGAATGGCACTGGTTTAAAATGTCGAGGAAATTGTCTGCTGATGCTTTGTTCGGCATAATGGTCAATGTATCATCAACAAATCTCTTGTAGTACGTAGGCATTTTGCCTTCACGTTCCAGGGTTTCTTCGATGCTGCACATAAAAGCGTTGACTAACAGAGGACCAAGGGGGGGAGCCCAGAGCAACTCCGTCGATCTGTTCATATGGCTGGCCGTTAAACGTGAAAAGTTGGTCCTTAGTTGCCGCGCTAAGAAGATCGACAAGATACAGCTTATTGAGATTAAGATGGTATGTTTCAATAAACCAATTATTAATGAAAGCCTTATCGGCAAGTAGTTGTATAGTCTCCTTCAAGGGTACGTTGGTAAATAATGAAGAAACATCATAGGAAACCAGAATATCTCCACTGTTAATAACCATTTCGTGGATCTCGTTCACGAACTCAAAGGTGTCGCTTATCATATACTGATTTGTGGCGAGAGGTTTTAGTTTGTCATCTAGCCATTTGGCGAGGGCAAAATTGTAGGTCTGTGTGGCTGACAGAATAGGTCGCAT
Organism: Stylophora pistillata; assembly: GCF_964205215.1. Lineage (NCBI taxonomy): Eukaryota > Metazoa > Cnidaria > Anthozoa > Scleractinia > Pocilloporidae > Stylophora > Stylophora pistillata. Next base: position 13,731,437 of record NC_142524.1, read on the forward strand.
AGCTAACTCTCGAGATTTTAGCTTAAAATCGTTTGTTCCGTAATAGGAAATCCAGCGTAATATTGTCCACCGTAGCATTTCTAAACACCAGGCGATATAACGTTGCATAAGCAATGAAGAAGATTCATTCTGTTTGAAGAAGTGACAGAAAAACTGCATCAACCGAAGACTTATTTTCAAGTTCTGAGTGAACTCTAAGGTGTTCTCAATCACATGTAAACAACGATCTAACCTTGATAAATTTTACTGCGTGGGCTTTGTACACATAAGAAATTCGTACGTTTTTCGCTTATAACAGCAAATCAAAAACTTTTTTGAATAAATCTGTCGTCCCGAAATATTTCTTGGCCATTTTAGTCTTGCTTCCTATTGATGGATTCCATGGAACTTGAGGTCTCTTGACCCACGGACAAATTCGCATATTCCATTTTGAAATATGATCCACATGCCCATTTGCACACATGCGAAAATATTTAGCGATTTTTATCTTTCATCTTGATAGTTGAGTTAAGGCGTAATAGGCACCTATCGCTTTTTTCGTCGGAAATAAGTTCTTTAATTAGTCTTCTTTCACTGGAGCTTGTTTCTTGGAAAAGATGATTTTAAAAATTTACTGCGGATTGTGTTTGCTTTCTTGGTTTCTCCAAAATTTTGACTTTTCACAGGCACGTGTTATGCGTAAGTGTCAATGGGTTTAATCTATACTGAATGAATTTTTGGCTAAAAATTTTTAATACAGGTAAAGAAGTTTTATTGCAAAATTTTCACTTATTGGGAGCTCCGCTTTTAGGCTCGGCTAAATCTTTACATTATACTCTTGCTTGGAGTTTCATGGTGTCCATCCAAAGGCTGTTTCCCCATTTACGCCTGCGCTTTTAAAACCGGTAAGTCTAAAGTCTATAGATGACGCGCACAGCCTTTATAGATGTCTACCTCTACAAATAATTGCAGGTTCTTTCACATGCGCGCCACAAACACTGCGTCCCTATATTGTAAACAGCAGCGTCGGTTTCGCATACCGAGAATGATTTATAAGCGCTAGACCTTCAAAGTATCAAGTGTATGCAGGCTCCAAAGCTTAGTCTACGTTGACCAACTAGCTAAGCTATGAACATTTACCATACCAACTTAAAGCAGATCGCGCAGTCTCATATCTTTGTGCCTAATGCAAAACAAGTTTTATTTCGGATATTTCTAAAACTCTTTCACTTTTACCCTAGTGATATTATGGTACATCGCCTGTTCTAGATAACGTAGTTTTCGTATGAACGGTGTCTGTTAGCCCAGTTTGGGTGTAAACAAGGTGTCCTATTAAGAATCACAAGAAACGTTACGAAATTGACACAGATGCTGCGCATCGGAATTAAAGAGGAATTAAGGTTACCATGTATATCAACCCATATGTTAAAAAGTCTTTTAGCTCAATTGGCATCCTACACGAATGTTACCATCAGCCTTTAAGAAAATGACAAATCTCAAATCCCTTGGCTACTATCTTTATTTTCGCATCAAAGCGATCCTTTTCGTGTGCTGAGATCGAACCATAAGCTGCCGACATGCCCTAGGAAATGCAAATGATCGAGATTAAAAATTAAAAAGCAGAAAAAAAAAAAAAAAAGAAAACCAGCGTGCGCAACAAGTCAATATATCTAATGACTTTTTTAATCCTGTTGTCAAAAAAGCGCTTTACGGGAATTCTGCTCGAAGTAATTTCGTATACGATTTCTGCAAAAGAGGCAGCTCTTTGGCCGCATATGCGACTAACTGACACAATTAATTTGAACATATCAAAAAAGAGGAAAAGGTAAATTGGCCACCGTTACGATTATAAAAGCTGACGTTTCGTCCTTTCATTCACAGCACTGAGAAAATATCGGGACCCAAACGATCCATTAAGACCACCGATCACTTCACGTGCACCTCCGCCAATGTAATCTACTGCATAACTTGCACTTATTGCAAAAAGATTTACATCGGCGAAACAGGCAGAAGACTAGGTGACCGATTCCGAGAACACCTTCGCGACGTGGAGGGGAATGATAAGGACACATCGAAACCAGTCGCTAGACATTTTAATTTACCTAATCATTCTAAGCAACATATGGCAATCTGCGGTCTTTCCTTGCACTTAGGTAGCACGGAAAGCCGTAAAACTTTTGAACAAAAGCTCATCTTTCAAACCGGCAGTCTAAATCCCACAGGCATTAACGAACGCTTTTCATTCCATTAATTTATTCGTGTTTTTCTCGTTGCCATGTTCCCACCAATAACGTAGCTCCATTTTCTGCCTTTAAAAGCACACACAACCCACAATTCCTCTATTCGCTCCGACGAAGGGCTAACGCTCGAAACGTCAGCTTTTATAATCGTAACGGTGGCCAATTTACCTTTTCAACTTTGTTGATATATTCAAATTATTTCTTTACCCCCACCGACGTAGCCCCAAACAGTTTCTTTAGAAACTATCAGCCCTTAACTGACACAATCGATCGTTCATTTGCCTGTATGGTCGTGATTGTCAGCATATTTGCTTTTAGCAGTTTCTATTGGTCTACTTAAAATACTACGTCATCTCAGCGGATACGGGAGCACAAAAACTTTTCATTTGGCCAAGTGGGGTGGTAGTCTTTAGCGTTTGACATTGGCTATGAGAAGAACTAACTAGAACTTGCGAGGATGGGCTCAGGAAAGACCATTTCCCCTTCCATTATTTGCGTCGTAACAAGCAGTGAGTCTCCAATATTTACTAATAACTGGTCAGTTTGCTCATGACTTGACTAAATGAACTGCTCGCCTATAAGCGGAATCTTCAACTAACATTATGCAGTTATCAAAACCTTTATTCGTCGTAGCATGCTAGCCAAGTTTGATCCATTAAGAGAACTTTGTTGGTTTATCGTGCGATCAAAGTCGGTGATATTTGTCATCGGACGAAAGAAAAATAAAGTCATTGTAGATTATACTTGCTCATTTATAGTTCAGCAGAAAGTCGGAAGATGATTGTCAACGTTAAGTGGCACTGTGAGAACAAAATGTCAAACAATATGGATATAGCATTCTTTCGACTATTTTTCTGTTCCATAGAATAAACTGTCGTCGAAATCATTGTCACATGTACAAAACAGGCACAGGATAAACTGGCTTAAATGAGCTGATATTGAATTTTGTAAGATTAATGTCCTTGCAGTACTGTTTTGAAAAACTTTATACTTACACGTATATGAAGCTTAGTCAGCTGAAAACTAACCTTATGACGTCAATCTCTATTGATAATGATAAATTGTAATTCAAAATGCTCGAAAATTAATGCTTAGTCAACTTTGCCCATTTAAAACTTGGCTGGAGGCGGTAACGGGTAGTTGGACCCTACAATAAATTTTTGAGACTGCTTCATTGGTCTCCCCTTCGAATTCATGATATACATTATTTGATTGGTTTTTTTTAAGCTAAAAAATTCTGTAAATCATTCGAAGTCTCAATGAATACATTAAGTGCATTAACGACTAGCAAGGTGTCTTTCTTGAATAAGGACAAAATAACAATTATACGTGATGATGTTATGCTTCAGGAAGTTAATTAACTCCTGTAAGAACCAGACAATTCAAGTAACTCATACATGAAATTCATTGATTCCTCTCTCCTCGCACGCAATGAAAATCATTGATGTTGCTTTCCTTTTGAAATAGAAGAAAGGAAAGAGCATATTTAAATTTTTTTAAAACCTTTAGAATTTTATTCGCAAAGTCCACATTAGATGATTATTTATCAAACAACTTATTTTTGGCGGCTGAATCATAACACGCGTAGACATGTTGCTCTGTAGGCGTTGCGACAATCAGCTCTGTGGTTGTCTTCTGCATATCTGAAAAAGCAGTGCGCCACCTTCTCGACCTTTTGTGAGGCACATGGCGTACCTTTGCTGATAAAAGATATTTCTAGCCGTTTTCGAACAGCAACTTTCAAAATGATATTTTCCATGTTAATTTTGTGGAAATGTTTACAGAACCAAGAAGAGTATTTGAAGCTTAATTCCGTAATCCGAGTTTTTGCTTGGGAGAAGGTTAGATTAAAATGCGATCTCCTTGCCATTGCAAAATCCAATCCCCTCGCACCGTAAATGTAACAATGATCTGATGCGATAATGAATCAACAATCTGAGTAATCACACTCTAATAAAAATCAATATTGAAGATGATGTGATACCGTCACGCATCTTTCCTCAGCGTATTATTGTTATGTATTAATGTCAGTTGTGGATATGACGCAAATTACTGAACGTTCATCAAGGTAACTGATTGGTTTGAATTTTTGTTCTTTGTAGTTTTGATATCTTTTGCCCTGCTGACTGGCGCTGAGCACAGTAAGTAGACAGATCTCGTGAAACAACTGCCTTTGTGCACCCCGGAAACTAACCCCAGTTTTAGCTGATTACTTTACCAACGCAAAAGTACTTGAAAAAGCAAAAACGGAACAAACTGATATGCTCGAAAATAATTCATGAAGTGAGCAGGAATAACCTTTTATTGCCTCTTGTCTATCCAAACTAGATTGTTCTCAAACTTTCCGAGAGGCTTTTGGAGAAATACAATATTCGCCAAACAACTACCATCATCTCCAATGTCATCTAAGAATCACGAGTGGTATGCCTAACGCCATAGCCGTATTATCTGTGCAAGAAATAAATCTCAGATACTGCAGGTAGACAGAATAGGTTTCTTTATTTATTTTTCAGGAGTAGCTGATACGTTGTTTAACATGAATCTTTTCATTTTGGAATCAGTACTCTATCTTGGTGGTTTTTATTCAATATAACTAATTGTGTTATCATTACAACTTTATTGGATTATTTGGCACTTCAATTTTCTTTCAACCTTTCCCTCTTATTTTTGCAATTTTTACCGTTTCACACACACTGTATTCTCATTCACCAACCATTTGTTTGTCAATTAAATTGCTAACAAATAGCCAACTTCTAAAACAATCTGGTCTTGTCCTCTATTTAATAATAAACCAGATCAATAATAAGCTTAAATTTACAAACCCTAGACGCACCATTTCAGATGAAAGTTGGATGAAATGTTCGTTTTTTTCCCTCAACATATTCGCTAATCTTTTGAATGATTCCTTTCCAATGTTTTAGCGATTACGTTAAGATTACCGATGGAAACGGCACTGATGTTTTATATCATAATGGCTGCAATGAACAATTTGCCCCAGAAATCCTCTTTGATGTGCATTTTGGTTTGTCCAATAACATATCAATTCAAGTGTACACAGGCAGTTCAAGCAGTAGTATCAAAGTAGAGTACGTCAGTTTAATGCAGAGCCCAACCTCAGGTAAGTTTATTTCAGCAGCCACATATTTTTTTCTTTCTTATCTATTTTTCAAGTTACAAAGTTATTTTTCCTACAACTACTACTACTACAACTGCTAGTCTAATACTACTACTATTTCTACTACTGCTATTTATATCATGTTACTCCTACTACCACTACAATATTACTTCTACAAAACCGACGACTACTACTTTTACTACTGTCACTGTCGTTGATTGGGTAACAAGAACGAAAAGACCACATCAATGAGAACAAGTGACTCTGCCAGAGGCGAACAATAATGGAGGAAAACACTAAAATGTCGATGCAGCAGAATGATAATGGTTGATACTGATAAACCTTTCTTTCGTAGCCGTTACTGTCTCGGGATGGAATATATCTGTATCAAACCCTGACTCCTCTGGTGCTACACTTCAATGGACTAGCCTCGATGCAAACGTAAATCATCAAGCAAATTTTTACATCATTGAGGTTAAAAGCATGGATGGCGTTCCACTAGACGTCCATACTGTTCCAGCAAATACCACAACATCAGTCATAAAGCGACTCAAACCTTCTACAAAGTATCGTGTGGTCGTTTATGGAGTTGATAACAATGGGCAGCCATATATGAGTTCACAAAGCATTCTTACTACTTCGAAAGGTATGGGATATTTGGGTAAACTTCAAACTTTAAGTCTGAGACAGGTACACAGCAGGCATTGCCATACCTGAGCGCCTTAATCAATTATTTCTTAAGTCCTCACTGCCGCTTAAAACAGTCTACAGAATGTCGCAACGACCATGATAAACTATCATGTTTTCCTTAATTCTATCCCTAGTGCTATGCGGAGCTCGACCCAGTTCGACGCGCATCGTCGGTGGCACAGTTGCGAATAGAAACAGCTGGCCTTGGCAGGTTATGCTGAGAGAGCAAGAAAGACAATTCTGTGGCGGATCATTAGTGGATCCATACAGGGTACTCACAGCAGCTCACTGCGTTCAATGGAAATCGGCAGCTAACCTCAAAATAAGGTAATTAACAAATAGAGAAGCCTTGACTGTGGTCTGTTTAATTTTAAAGCACGTAGGAAGCGGCTAGAGCACGAAAGAAGTGTAAGGGGAAACACAAAATGTAATCGAGTGCTTCTCCCAACTCCTTGAGTGCTCTTTCCGCTTCCTAAGTGCTTTGCAATAGAACAGAGCACAGTCGAGGCGTCGTTATTTGTTTTATGATAAAGATTTCGTCAAATTACCCACGCTTTACTTTCGATTTTTAAAACAAACTATATTTCCAGAGCGAACAACATTGCCCTCAGCATGCTCTATTCTTTCATAGAGCAAACGAAAAAAAGCCAATCAGAATCTTCGTTAGATTCAAGCTACATGTATCTGATTGGTTGAATTAAACTAAAGCTGTCAGAATTGTCAAACTATTAAAGTTCACAAACTGCAAAAGTTCGCAAACTGAAATAGTTCGGCGTGTCGAATTTAACACTTTTTTCTAAAGGACTTAGTCTTAATACGGAATCTGAACGTGAAATGTTAAATGAAATCCAGCCGAATTGTACCCTCATAAAAACGCGCAAGTTTTTTTCACGAAATAATAGAAAACTGCTGAAGGCATGTATTTTATGAATGAACCACAGCCGAATTTACAGGTACAAGAAGATTAGTGAGGATGGCAGCGCCGCAACACTTGGCTGCTATGACTGATGTGGCCTTCAACTCAACGCATCGGAAAGGATATCAGAGGAAGCTCTTAGTTTAGTTTACTCGAAAGACGGTCAATGCAATATCTAAGCCTTGCTTCACTGCGATGACCGGAAATCGCCATGATGAGCTGACCGCAATAGACCTCAGCATGATCGCAGTCGCTCTGACATCGTCATGATTTGTATTAATTTCAACAGTCATGCCAGTTTAGATATATTTGTGAGTTTCATCATATCTGTTTTGTTCTGTTTGGTTTTTATACAAGGAACTATATACACCATACGAGTGTTAGCTATGTTTCATTTTTTATACCCTACGTAAGACTACATTCTAACTGAGCGTTATAAACTTTATCATAGCAAATGACGTAAAAAACCATTCCCATACACCCAATTATCCGTAATCCAGTGAAGAGAACAGGGGTATGCCTCTCAAAAATCATGTTTGCTCTTACACAGACCTCAACTACTCACTAACCAAACCTAAGCCTTATGAAATAGAAAAATATCATAATTAATAAATTATCATAAATAATTTAGCTTAGGATAAACTCAAACCGTGATCAATGAGCTAGACTAATTTTCCGTTTCTTACGTGCAGGGTGGGAGCCCATTACAGGACCAGTGGAAGCGTTGGGACTGAACAAGACATCACCGTCTCCAAAATCATAGTCCACGAGAATTACCAAATTCCGAAAACGTATAGTAACGACATTGCTCTACTGTATCTCGAAAAACCTGTAGTACTTGGAGTAGGCGTCGGACTAGTCTGCTTGCCAGATATAAAAAATATTCTCCCCGTTGACTTAAATGAAACATGCTGGATAACAGGTTGGGGAGATTTGTACTCAGGAGGATACCAACCGAATACCCTAATGCAAGCGTCTGTGCCGCTGGTGTCCAAACAACGTTGTTCAGATGTTTATCCTGGAAAAATCGACGACTCAATGCTATGTGCCGGCCTAGATCAAGGTGGGATTGATACCTGCCAGGGCGATAGCGGTGGACCGCTGGTGTGCGAGTTCAATGGCACCTGGTATCTTGAGGGTATCACCAGCTGGGGATACGGATGCGCTCAAGCTTATAAGTATGGCGTCTACGCCAAAGTGCGGGCCTTGGATTCTTGGGTACAGGCCAATATGTATAAGGTGGTTCCACCAAACACAATACAGCCACATAATCAGTCATCGGTTTCTTTAAGTGAGTATGGCCTGTTTCTGCTGTAGACCATTCATTTTACAAGGAGAATACACAATTTATAAATTTTCAAAATCCATAAACTTTAAATAAAAAAGGAGAGCTCTACGGGAACTGTGAAGGTGATAATAATCCTTACAACCTTTATCTACGGGGCTACTTTTATTATCTATGATTATCTTAAAGGCTTTTTATTACTTCTACACACCAGACCCGCCTCGACGGAAAGAGGCAATTGAAGAAAAAATGTTGCATACTTAACTTGAACAATTTTTACCATTTTCTCCAACTGTACTAGTTTCCTGCAGCTTTGACAATGGTTTGTGTTCTGGATGGAGGCAGTTATCATTCGATGATTTTGATTGGACGCTTGGATCAGGTTCAACGCCTTCCTCTTCAACAGGTCCCAGCTTTGGTCAGGGAGGATCAGGTTAGACATAATCTTAAAATTAAATAAATTTTTTTTTAGCGTTGACGATATTTCTTTTTAGATTGCATAATTTCGTTGAAGTTGATATTTGACGTCCGATCTTGTTTTAAAAGAAGAATAATGCTCAAATATGCAGGTAATGAATTAATGCATTAGCATTAATTAACTACCTGAATAATTGTATTCCACCTCGTTCGTGTGCTCGTTTGTGACTTAACAAAACACTTGCTTGGCCTTTGCTTTCGCGATCGATCACTTTCATCTCAGTACATCTATTTCTCCCGCTTCTGTTGCTTGACAAAAGGTTGTTGCATTACTCTTTATTTTTGGTATTCAAGGATGTCTTACATGTTTCTATGACTGCTTCAGGAAAGTATATGTACATCGAGGCGTCCTCGCCAAGAAAACCTGGAGAAAAGGCACAAATCGTGGTCACAGTCCCAAACAAAGGGAAGAAAGCGTGTCTTTCATTCTACTATCATATGTATGGAGCTTTCGCAGGAAGTCTTAATGTCTACAATGGTAATGACACAGTATTTAACGTGTCAGGAAATCAGGGAAACAGATGGATGATCGTGGAAAAAAGCTTACACCTTGAGAGCGAGGCAAGTGATGTCTGGTTTCTTAACAATGAGTTAACGCAAAATATTCTAACTGCCAGCTGCTTAAGGAATCGAAAACTTAACAGCATAAAAAATATATCGTATCAGCTACGGGATCTAGTTCTCCAATCAAGGAAAAAATTACTTGGAGAGAAATAAAATGACATTAAATGAAGAAGAATTTCAATTTTGAGAAGTTAAAGGTCATGTAACAAAAATTTTAATTTAGCTTCTCAAGACTTTCGTTGCTAAAAACTGCAGATACCTTTCAAAAATATTAACCAGTTAGTAAATACCTCAGGGATTTCATTTGAAAGATAACGTAATAAGTAACAATGAAAAGTACTAACTATTTCTGATCATAAATATGAATGCTGACTGTTGAATATTTGGTACGCCTTTCTTACAGATTACATTTGAAGGAGTACGGGGTAGTTCTTATACGGGTGATATCGCCATTGATCAAATACTGATAACCGAAGGAAACTGTCCAGGTAAATGGTATAATCATTTAGGTTGAGTTTTTTTTTTGCTTGTTTGTTTGTAATGAGAATTTTGCTGATCGACATGGAATCACAAAGCGGTACCAAGAAATCCTTGACGACAAGAATTCTCAAATTAGACCCTTTTCTTAGCTAACGGGGAATCTTTTTGCTGGTCACATACATAAACATTGAAGCCTGAGGGGCCATGATTTTGTAATGGTAGTTAGCTAACAGATACAAAGATATCACTTAAAAATTAACGATACAGCTCTTCTCGAAAAACTGATTTTAATTTATATAGTTGGATAATATTCCGTTTTGATATAAATTGTTCCGGTGATTATATAAATGTGCGCACTCAGATTGGTCAAGGATTGCGTCATATCTCGCTATCACCTCGCGCGAGGTCATTATAGCAGGGGTGCTTAATCTTAAATCGGAGAAAATTCAATTTAATTATCTTTTTCTTCCAGTGTCATGTAGCTTTGACAATGGGTTGTGCCTTTGGTGGAGCCAATCCAAGTCAGATGTCTTTGACTGGAGGCTTGGTTCTGGTTCCACGCCATCATCGGGCACAGGGCCTTCATCAGATCGGAGTGGAACAGGTTTGCAAGCTTTAGTTGAGAAATTTAATTATCAACTAGTCAGTCGCAATGAGCAATCCCAAAAAAAGACAAACATCTGTAGCTTCAGCGCGTAAAAATTATTGCACGCCTCTTGCGTTTCCAAAGACCGGTTATTCTCTAACAAACCATGCATTTCAAAACATCTTTTCAATTAATTCATCAACCAGAAGTAACCATACCTTATTTTTATTATTTTACAGGAATGTATATGTATACTGAGGCGTCATATCAGTCGACGGGTGATAATGCAAAGCTCAAACTTTCAGTGCCTAGTGGAAAATCATCTTCTTGCCTTACGTTCTACTATCACATGTATGGAGCACATATGGGGACGCTAAATGTCTTCAATGGAAATGACAAAATATTTACCAAGTCAGGAAATCAGGGTTTTTATTGGAAAAAAGTGACCAAAACTTTGCACTTGAACAATGTTGTAAGTTAACACGTGTTTACTCGATAGATTATCTAAATATTACCCGTCCAGTTTTCCACCTAAAAATATTTTGCGTTTGCGTCACATGAAATCCAAACTGCTTTTGACTTCAGAGGTCATGCACCCAGATAAACTAGGATAATTTGTAATCACTAGCTTTTCAATAGAAATTAATCAGGTCTATTGAATATATATGCAATAAATATATACAAAGGTATATAAAAAGTGACAGAACATTTTTTTTGCGATGGACTCATATCAGTCTAGTGGCTTTTTTACATAATAAAGGAAATACACGACTCGTGTGATAGTTTTAGTTTAATTTTTTTAACCTCTTTTTTTCTTTTTTCTTATCTGCCTCTTTAGTTGACATTTGAGGGGATTAGAGGGACGTCATACACAAGTGATATTGCTATTGATGATGTCAAAGTAAGCGATGGAAACTGCCCAGGTATGGCTTGCATGGAAGACGGAATTGAGCCGAATCTACCATAACTCCTCATTTACTTTCAGTATATATATGAAAAAAGTAAATAAATAACGAGAGAGTAGATAAGCATATATCTAGTGAATGAGGGAGTCACCAATGGGATCCCCAAAAAAGTGCACAGTGCTCACAAATACAAATGACGAGTACGAACCCAATCTGGCATGCTCGAAAACTGGCAAATTTTCCGAAACACAGGGATTAAGCGTCGATAAACCAGCCTATAATCTTAGGGGATATTGCTTTACGTCAACTCAAAATATGAAAACCGGGCTATTTTTGTGCCAATATGGGCTTCTTGGCTCGAGTGCGAAACTGGCTGATTATGATCACTGCCACTTTACTAGATGCCCACAATTTAAATATTTGAGTTAAGTTGTTGGACAAGGATAGCGCATTTCAATACTGTTTAGGTTGTGGCGGAGTTTTAAACAAATCTTCTGGAGTGGTGCACCTTGCTAACACTGGGAACGAAGACGAGACGCATTGCATTTGGACAATTGGTAACGCGGGGTTGAGACAATCATATGCATCGCTGTCTCTCCAAAGAGTATACCTAAGATATTGCAGGTATTAGCCTTGCTAGAACTCCTTGAATTCATTGCACTCGTACAACTATAAATAATTTAAATGAATAAAAAGAAATCAAATCCTTGATGTCACATAGCAACTGGAGCAGGAGACGAGACTATGTCCCAGTCGATGTCTAGACCCAACAGAAGTATGTATTAAAAAATATATCACACTTGTGCCATTAAAGGTATAAAAGGCTAAAAGCCTCGGGTTAAAAGTGTGAAATTAATAGTAAAATTAAGAGTCTGTAAGCAGTCTATTACAAGCGGACATATTTCATTAACAATGCATAACTACAGAAAAAGAGTTTCCTTACAAAGGAATCTTTGTTGATAACGTGAGCATTTCTAAACAATTTCTTCCCTCACGACGCCTTTTTTGCTTTGTTACCTTATTGGTAACTTTATAGCGAGTATGTCAAGGTCTTTCATGAAGATGGAACCACACTGTTTGACCAAGAGGGCTGTCAGTCTTCGCTTCCATACGGTGCTTCACTGGAAATTCCCTTTGGTTCCTCAAACCGCATAACAGTTGACATATCCCTACAGTATAGATGGAGCGCGGTTAGCATTCCATACATATTCTCAAAACAAGGATATAATTCCGGTATGATTCGATCTTTGTTTCAACATTCATCTTCTTTTTCGCTTACTCGCTTTTAATCCAGGCAAAATCTGTAAATCGATAGAAATCGAGGAACTATTTTGGGTCAACGTAATTTTTTTGATTATCTATCTAAATTTTAGGAACTGTATTTTATTCCGTTGTATTCCCCCACCCCCCCTACCTCCCCTCAAAAAAAAAAATGGATCGATAAATATTGACGTACCTTTTAGAAAAAAGCCGTGAATTTTGGTCACCAGGAAGCGATTGTTTATCTTCTGAGCTTTTTTAAAGGTTGTCATATTAGGAGATCGATTTGACCTTAATGTGATTGCTTAATTCAAACAAAAGAAACAAAACCAAATGGAAACCTAGACAAATAGTGCATCAGGTCTAATTTGACATTTAGGGTAAGGAGTTGGAAGTGGGTCTTCTACTTTAAAGAAATCCCAAAAAGGACATAACTCTAGTATGATTCGATCTTCGTTTCAATATTTATCATGATCTACCTTTTCGCGAACTAGATTTGAATCCAGGCGAAGGCTATGGATCGATAGAAATCGAGGAACTGTTTTGAATTTGGTCAACATAATTTCCTTGATTATTTATCTTAATTTTAAAAACTGAATTTTGTGCCCCGAAAAAAAAAGCTACGGATCAATAAATGTTGATGTACCATTTCGAAAACTGGGAATTTAGGTTAACAGGAAGAGGCCGTTTCTTCTCTAATCTTATTAAAGACTGTGTTTGTCATCTGTTTTTTTTCTTTCTTTATTGATAGGCAATTTAACAATTATTCCACTCTCGCTTGTTGGATATGAGATGATAGATAGCCAACGAGGCGCGTAGCGCCGAGTTGGCTATAATCATCTCATATCCAACAAGCGCGAGTGGAATAATTGTTTTATAAAAAAAAAAACGCCCCCAAGATTTTAGACAAATCTCCTCGACTTTATTCTGTAAGAAGAAACTAGGTGTTACAATGTACAGATTTTAGATTATGGAATATTGGCTCATATACCATAATGGCTAAGCCAATAAAAAGTCTTTAATTGCATTATCCAATGATCCAGTTTTTAATATTGAGGGTTATCATATTGAGAGATTTTTTTTTGCCTTAATGCGATTGCTTAAAAAAGCAAACAAACAAACAAACAAAGTAAAACAAACCAAAACCAAAGAGAAACTTAGCAGAGCCAGAAAAATGCAGGAGGTCTAACTAAGAATTTAGAATGATTAGCTGGGAGTGGGACATCTATTTTGAAGAAAACGAAAAAACCGAGTTCAGTTCAAGGGTGTTGTAAGCAAGATTCTGTGTCCCCTTACCCTTTTCGTATTTACATTTATCAATCGATTGGTGTAACTATCATTTTATTCAACCATCTGTTTAATACTTGGTGTGAATGTGTGCTCTGATTTAACAGCCAAACCAATATCCTCCTGGAATGCAACAGTGGACACTATAACATCATCGTCAGCCACTGTGCGGTGGTCAAACTTTCCATTAGCTTCTTCGATCAATCATTATTTGGTGAGGTTCAAGGAGGTTTCTGATGTCAGCACATTGTTCCAAGTCAGCAGCTACAATAACTCTTATTACACCAACCGTCTCAAGGGATACACATCTTATAATGTCACAGTTTTAGCTGTGACTGCCAGTGACGGAAATATTACATATTCCAGCAAAACTGTGTCAATGAAGACGGCAGAGGGTGGTAAGTTCCCTCGTGATATTCTTTTAAGTTGGAATCCATATGGCAATTAACAAAGAGAAATCTTCGATTTCCTCTCCGTTTAATAAGTGCGATACGTAATACACGTATCTAACAGGATTTCCACAAGCCTGCTTCGCCTGAGGGATGGAAAGAAGCTGAGCTCTCGCCACTTTTAGGTCTCCCTTAAAGGAAATAATAATGATAAAATAATAAGAAACTACCCCAAATAGCGATGAAAGATGTCGTTCTAAAGTAGAGCATAATGGCACACATCTCATCATTTCTAAGGAAATATAAACTCTTCAACTACTTGAAAAAATATCTATTTCAAAACAGATATATATTTTCTCAGGCATATAAATAGTCAAACTGCGGGAAGAAAAAAAAAACAAAAACGAATGAGTTGATGATGCTCTTAACATGTTTTAACGTCCTCTTATGTTTGGTATGTAACAGGTGCATATCAGCATGGAGGTCATTTATTAGTTTTTCGTTCAAAAGATACTAACCACTTACGCTGATAAATGATAACAGTCATGCCGATCTGCATTTTGCAGTTCCCAGCCGAGCTCCGTCAAACACACATGCGGCAAACCATGGATTGAATGAATTCTTGGTCGAGTGGGATCCACTCCCTCACCAATACGCCAATGGTCGACTTCTGGGATACAAAGTCTACTACAAAGACGCTGACTATTACTACTCGTCGGAGACATCTGTTAATACGAGTAACGCTGACGAGTCACAGGTTGTACTAGGTGGAGTACAGCCAGGCCGTCGTTACAAGATTTCAGTAGTAGCATTTACTTCTAAAGGGGAGGGGCCTCGATCTCCATATCTCTACGAAACCAAGGGTAAGGACCAATTAAATCCTGAGATGTTAGTAGCAGATCCTCGTTCACAACAGTTACGAATAGGCACTGATAGGAGACACCAATATTTAGCACAAGGCTATATTAGTTCCTATCTATGGATAAATCAACTTCTCGTTTCTCTAACTTTAAAAATATTACATGTACAAATTGCAAACCATTGAGGGCTTTGTTCGCGTCGGAGTAGTATAGCGGGTCATTATGGCGATTCCGTTTAGGCCTGGGTCCGAGTGTATCGGCCGAGGTTAATTAATTCATACCGTGTAGGTGTACATGGGTTATTTAGGGGTAGGGTCTCATTAATATTCATACCGTGTAGGTTAAGGTGGGGTGTAGCAGGTGTAGAAGAGGGAAAATTAGTTAATTACTACACGTCGGTATATCATCGACTCTAGAATAACTAACATGAATAAACATTGTGTCTCTTTTAGCTCTGACAAATCATTATTCACCCTCGATTTTTTTTTTAATTTCTTCCTATTGCTATCTGAATATCTTAAAGATTTCTGGCGCGGAATGACTTCTTATAATTTAAAGAAAAGGCGAGTTCTAAGTGTATTTGCGAAGGGGAAATGACCTTTTCATCTTTTATTATTCTGAATTTCAGGTTGTGAAGGCTTTAGAAACCAAGTGTCCGGTTGGTTGAATTTCAGTAACTCGCGCTACAATACTCTCAATTGTAGTGTTCAAGTACAAAACGCTGGAGTCCAACGCGGATCGGCCCTTATTTCCTTTCAGAGCATATACTTTAAATATTGCAGGTAGCCTCGTCAATATTAATTATGATTTTATTTCCGTCCATTTGAAATAAATGACAGACAGCTTGCACTGGCTAACGTAAAAACCCAGAAATTGGTCAAATTTCTAAACCGATCGGTTTTCCTTCACTGAGCATCAACGCACATCACAAGCTTTTCCTCTGAAGATTTAGCCAAAGAAAATCGAATTAACAATAATTTGAAAAATACAATAGAGTTGCAAGATAGTCACACGACTTTTTTCCCCTTTTTTTCGGCATCAGCTCTGCTGTACGTTAGTGTCCTATCAATATACACTAAAAGACTTACTCAGTGTCCGTAATCCGTTCACCTTTAGCGAGTACATCAAGATTATTGATAGCAATGGTGTTCAGATTTTCCATCGTGGAGGATGCGACTCCCTAACTAATGGAATGTCCGTGGAAGTCCCATTTGGTGATGGGCATAGTATCACGCTCGCTTTTCTTTTTTCGTACCGGTATAGTTATCTCAGAGTCCAATACTCGATACTAAATCAGCCCCTAAGCTCAGGTAACAAACATTTTTAGTTTCTTTTATATTTCAAATTTTAAAAAGAAAAGTGATCGAAAAGCTAGTATAGGCATTTAAAAAAATCCTTAGAGTGTAAAAATGAAAGGGCTTAAAGGGGTCAGTTTGTGGAAGATAGAAATTAGTTTCCGAGGAAGGATTCAAATTACTTTTATTATTTTCTGATTGCTTTAGCTTGTAAGACTTATTCTTCTGTTGCATCTATTCCCTGCAGCTCAATTGCTCCCATCTTGGAACATCAGCATCTCTAATACTACAACCAAGTCATTGACAGTGCAATGGTCCAACTTCCCTCTGACAAATCACTCCATTCAACAACTTTTAGTGAACTGCAGAGAACAGAATTCGAACGTCAGCTTAATTTTTCAAACTCCAAGTTCCTATAATACACATTACACAGGCAGGGTTCTTAGAAGTTACCAATATTATGACGTGCAAGTAATTGCTGTGGCGTCAAATTTTAGCAATGGTACATTCATTAGTAGGAAAGAGATCGGAAGGACTGACGAGGGAGGTAAACACGTTCAACTATTTCACGATTGCTTGTCTTTTTAGTGGAAATATTTTCTTAGTTCTAGAGTAGACATTTCTCGAAATCCATACTAGGCTCAATTGTGCTCATATATCTACGATTAACTAGCTGAAAACTGAAAACAGTAACCGGTCTCTGTGAACTTAGACTGGGAAGATCTCCTTTCATTTGATGAAGTAGTTCAGTTGAAGTCATAACTCACCCTACTGAGTACAAATTATCGTGTGGTTTCCCCTATGTAATGTTTCCATTTCCTTTGCCTTCCAGTTCCAAGCACTTCACCATCGAATATACGATTGACAAACCTGCAGTCCCATGAGGTGAAAGTACAATGGGATCCCATACCTCCAGAGACGGCCAATTGAATATTATTGGGATATAGAGTATTCTTCCAAAAGTACTATTATTCAGGTTTGCTTCAAAGTGTGGATACTAAGAGCCCCAGTGTTCACATGCTGGTACTAAGGGGTCTGAAGTCAGCACAGAGATACCAAATATCGGTGGCAGCATTTACGTCGAAAGGAGCAGGACCGCGGTCATACTTGCGATACTTTACAACAGGTCAGTTACACAACTTTGTTACGAATAAATCTGTTTAGTTAATTTGGCCTTTTCAACATTTACAATTCAATTGAAAACACTTTAATTTGATTCTGACTGGTCCGTTGTTTACTCACCAGTAATGGTATTGTTACGAACACGCAACAAAACCATCAAAACCATCAGCATCGCCATATACCGTTGCATATAATGTGTGCGTTTTAGTTTCCGGAGGTCTTGATTAGCTTTCGATGTTTTCTGGTGTTTATCGATTTTACCCTTCAGAGTAAAATAAGGACAATTTTCACGAAATGATGTAGTTGTAATTGCTCATGCATATAGGAGCGTGGGTTGCACGAGGTTATATATTCGCTAATTTCGATTAAGTCGCACGACGGGCTACACGATGAAATAGTACCTGTGTATAGTATGCGGAACTAATAGTCACAGGTTTCCTCGAGGACTTTAACTCAATGTAAGTGCAAAAAAAGCAAGGAAATGGATTAAGAAAGGCTTGTTGGGTCTTATCCTTCTTGCTTAGAATTTTATTTTTTTTCATCCTTGTTCAACGTTCAAAGAATACTTGCTGGAAAAATGAATTAAAAACCGCAGGTCAACTGTACTACTTATCTACAAACTGTACCCATACATAAGCACACATGCATTTACAGACAACTCAGGTTCTTCTTTTTGAAACATGAATCAGGCTTGGACCACAACATGCTACTTCGTTATAACCAGTCTAATAGAGATCCAAGGAATGCTGAACCAGTTTATAGTTAAGGGAACAATGTAATTGCCATTTGAAATGCTGATTTTTTTTTCTCAATTGCTTGTATCAAAAGGAAGTTAAAATACTTCCTTGAGCTCATTTTTGGTAAGTTCTATTGATGTTGGTGACTCTCTACATACAGTGAGTAAGTCAATTGCAAATGATTTCAACAGAAAAAAGCGTGTAATTTGGTTGCACCCCAGTACAACATATTATCGGCATTACTAGTGAGTAATTGTTTTAACATCACTCATTATTGTATCTTCTGCTGATAAATTGTTAGGTTGTGGTGGACAACTAAATGAGTCATTTGGACAAGTTCACATCGGCTCAAACAGGAACCAGTACTATTTAAGCTGCACCTGGAATATCGTCAAAGTGGGTATCCAGCAAGCGGTCGCTTTCATCTGGATAAAAGACTTTTATTTTTCTTATTCATCGTAAGTAAAAGAAGATGCACTAGACAAGTGTTCATTTTAAAACTAGGCATCTGGTAGCTAGTAGTATAATACCTACACATACACACACACCAAAAAAAAAAAAAACTCGATTCCATCTACACTAAACCAATTTAGGGAAATACTCACGTTAAACGCAATTCTACGGTTGGAGGCTTCGCTTGACACTGGCTTATGAAACTGCTATGAGTTTCATTTTGGACAATCGGTAACATATCGGATTGGTTAAGTTGGACGACGTTCTTATTTTTCTTTCCATGAAGCACAAAGGCATGGGCGTACCTTAGTACAACAACTACTCAGGCGTAATTTACGAGGCTTCTCTTTCTATAGTAACGTCTCTTTTCATTTTATACGAAACTGAACTCGATATCGATATCAAGCAACTAGATGCCGAAGAGTATCAGAACAGCAGATCTGGCTTCTAATAGTCTAATTAAGTATTTCGCTACGGTAGTTTCAACTAGCATTTGGAATCATCAAAAATCACACTTGAGTTAAATTATTGACAATTACTTCATTCAGAGAGAGAGAAAAACGAGTGAGCTTTTGCGCACAACATTTAGTCTCCACGATTATTTGCCTCTTTTTCTTAACCAGAAACAGGAATAGGGACCAGGAAATTATCAGGGTATCTATAAGAAACGTTAGTATCTATAAAAGAAAGTGAGTATTTTTCAAGTCGCTTTATATCAGAGAAACCAGAGATTATAACCTGCAGCTATAGGGCACTTGGCTTGTGAGGATTAACCTTTCTTTAATATTAGAAATTTTTCATGTTCGCAGTGGCTATTTAAAGATCCTGGACGGAAATGGCTCCGTTGTTTTGCATCAACATAAATACTCTGCTATCCAAGAGAACATTTTCTTAGAAGTTGAATTTCGAAATGCTGACAGTATTGCCATACAAACCTACCTAAGGAGTGCGTACAGTCATTTTCAGCTTTATTACGGGACTTTGAAACAAGGCCTTCAGTCAGGTTTGTACTTGCAATTTATGCCTTATTTTTTGCTATATTAGGTGTTACTACATTATATCTCAGTATCACTCGAAACGGGGGGGACATTTCTTCTCAAAAAAAATGAGTCACTTTCCAACTCTTTATAAACTACATAAATCAGTACATGTGACATACCGCGGGATTTGCTTTACCTGATTGAGTACATTTACTAGGGTCCTCCGAATTCAGAAACTCGTGTCACTGTAAGGTGACACTTTAAGGTAAGCGAAAACATTGTAATCTAAATTAATGACCTTCCAATCATAGGGAACGTTTTCATTACAACCAGAATGGTTTATCAAACTAGTATATTATTGGAGGTGATACCGTACTTAAGTGAGGCGTGAGTGGTCCAGTGGTCAGTGCGCTGGACTCTGGGTCAGAGGGCCCGGGTTCAAGTCCTGGCTGGGGTTCGACGACGCTTCACTCACATTGCTTCGTCTTCTCGGATAGGAAGTAAAACCGGAGGTCCCGTCTCATGCATTTGTCAGTTAATTTTGTTAGGCAGGGGACGTTAAAGAACCCCCTTCACGAGATTACTGTGAGGTGGTCCGGCCTGTTTACTAGGAATTGGTGGGGGAGGAGGCATCTGTAAAATTTCTTCTTTATTACTTGTAAACTGCCGCTGGCAATCTGTAAAAAGTCCCCCGCACAGTGTTGTAAAGCGCATTAGAGCATTGCCTGGAAATGCGCAATAGAAATTGATATTATTATTATTATTATTATTATTATTATTATTATTATTATTATTACGGGAAAGTTTATTTTCAGTCTAATGATCACGTTTAAAATCCCAATTAGATTATTTGCCGTTTCTGAAAAGTTATTTATTGTTAAGTATTTATTAATTTATACACTTGATCAGCAGGGATTTGCTAAAGCAAAGGCATAGAAAAAACCAGGAAAGATTTATTACTCGACGTTTCGGGGTCATCGTGACTCCATTATCAAGAGACTAGTTTAAAAACATGCAAATAAGGAAAGGTACAAGAATAACTTTCGCGCTTATCGATTATCTTCTAACTGGTCTTTCTTCTCCGAGGAATGTGACCGCCTTAGAGGGGTTTTTCATAACTTGAAATACCCAAAGCCACTGGTTGAAACTACAATCAAGCGGTTCGTTGAGAGAAGGATTTCATCTGCAGAACCCTGTCCATCACCAGACGTACCATCGGAGACTGTGAGATTAGTGTTACCCTTCAAGGACCAGTCGTCAGCTAATCATGTTAAACAACAACTGAACAGTCTAAGCTCGAAGTTAAGTGTGACTGTCCAACCAGTGTTCGTTAGCCCTAAGCTCGATCAACAGCTTAAGCAACACGAAATTAAGCCCCCTATTGTTAACCAACAATGTGTCGTTTATGAATTTAAATGTAACCTGTGTGATGCAGGGTATGTGGGCTATACTCGTGGTCACTTACACGAGCGCGTAGAAGGGCACACAAGGAAATCATCTTCTATCTACAAACACTACCACCTCCAGCACAATAGTGAAATGCCTGAACGCTTGATCGAGCAATTCAACGTCATCACGAAATGTAACGGCAAATTTGATTGCCTTGTTAATGAAATGTTGTATATTCGCATGCGTAAGCCAACACTGAACGTGCAAACGGATTCCATCCGCGCCAAGGTGTTTATTTAAGCCGTTCAGTCTAATTTATGCTATTCTTGTACCTTTCCTTATTTGCATGTTTTTAAACTAGTCCCTTGATAATGGAGTCACGATGACCCCGAAACGTCGAGTAATAAATCTTTCCTGGTTTTTTTTTTTTATTAATTTACTGTAAACTTTTCCCCATGCGTGCCTTGTTAACCATGTCTTATCATCTTCCAGCTTTGTTGACTGCAAATTGGAACGTTACAGTCGAAAATGTCACTCCTAGAAGTGTTAGTGTCCTCTGGACTAACCTGGAATTACTGATAGGAGACCAAGTTTTGCATTATATAAGTTTGATAACAAGTGCTAACGGTAGCACTGTCTTAAGCGCTGTGATCACAAGTGGAAACACTACGACCGGGAATATTTCTGGATTATCAGTATACACGGAGTATCAAATAAGCACTTTTGGCGTTGGAAGTGATGGGCAAGCGTACAAAAGTTCAAATTTAACATTTTGGACGGAAGAAGGAGGTAAAACCCATTAACTTATCGATGTCATGAACTCTTTTTTCAGTTACCAGTCTTCAGTTTCTAGTTTCTAGTTTCCAGTTTTTAGTTTCCAGTCTCCAGTGTCCAGTGCCCAGTCTCCAGTCTCTAGTCTCCAGTCTCCAGTCTCCAGTCTCCAGTCTCCAGTCTTGATAATAGACTGATTGAAATATCCAACAAGTAGGTGCCATCGAAATATCGGTCAACTCTTGGAAAAAATGGTTATGATCAGCATCGGCTAGGTGGAAGAGAAACAGATCGAAACTTTGCAGCCAATTTTTGCTGGGCCCTAGAGAGTTGCTTGAGGTGCAAACAAGAATATTCCAGTTTTAACAGTGTTGACGCATCAAAAAGTTGCACTGAATTATAACATTTTCAACAGGTTGATTTAAAAGTTGTTTAAAAAGACATTTCCAGCGCTGCTGTACTGAATGTACAACGTATGTCACAACTTTTCGTTTAATCAAATTCTACAAAGCTGATTGGTAAGTCATATTGTGCTCTTCCCATACTAAGAAATGCGAAAATATCTTCCCTTTTTAGTTCCTAGTGGATCCCCATCAAATGTTCGACTGTCAAACCTACAGCACAATGAGATACAAGTACAATGGGAACCACTTGCACAGCATTATGTAAATGGGCGACTACAGGGATATAGAGTTCGTGTTTATGAGTACGGATATTATTACTATTATTACGGTTCCCCCGTGCAAACTTTGGAGACTCCTGGCCCCTACGTTCACACGATGAAAGTAGGAAGTCTAAAAGCCGCACAACAATACAGAGTAAACGTCGCAGCTTTTACTTCGAAAGGCGAGGGCCCACGATCTTACTGGCGATACATTACAACAGGTATTTCTTTCTATCTGAAACTGGATAAATTTGGTCATAATAAGACAATACCTTCTGCGGACTATTATAAACTTCCCTATGTTGGTCGATTTTCGAACATCTCTCAGACTAAGTTAAGACAACTACTCAAACGTTATTGTAGAGCTGATTTAGATATTAAGTTAGTCTTCAGTACGTTTAAACTCAGAAACATGTTCAGTGTGAAAGATTCAGTACCGCTAGGTCTACGTTCGCGTGTCATATATAAATTTTCATGTGCTGGCTGTAATGTCAGTTATATTGGTGAGACCACTCGCCACATTTGTACACGAGTTCGTGAGCACCTCTTGTCGGACAAAACTTCGCATATTTAGAAACACCTGCAATCATCAAGGGCCTGTCTTGACTCTTGTGATACTGAATGTTTCACGATCTTAGATTCTGCCGCTTCAAAATACCAAATTAAGATCAAAGAGGCATTGCATATTAAGTGGGAAAAACCTATCCATAATCAGCAATTGAAACATCTAGAATTGTCTCTTTCCTTTTAATTATGTTGTTCCTTGGTCTTTTAATTTATTTTTATTATTATTACATCTATTTTTTTTTATTTATCTACTTATTTTTTGATCTAGTCAAGCGCGCGCTATTTACATCTTTCGCGTTTTTAACATTCAAATGTAACGTAAGCCCTGACACGTAGTTTGTAACGTACCTTAATTTAAATTCAAATGTACAACAGTTAAATGCTCATTTGCAACTGAAGATGACATGAGAATGTCGAAACATGTCTTGTAAATTTAAACTCAAAGTTGTTGTTTCTTTTTTGAGAGTTATTGTCACTCTGCTGTCTTTACGTCCTTTTGGTAACAATATGTAAGCCGATTTAGGGACAAGTAATTTCCATATTCTATTTGATATATAATATCGTCATGTGCTTTAATATGGAAAGCGAAATGAAAATAAGCTTCCGAGTATCTAAATGTGGCATTCAGAAATTGATGGCTTACATACGTTTCTGCTTTCAATTAATGTTAGACTATGAGTTTTCCTGACTATTGCCACATAGACAAACGTCATGTGTATTGATAACGGTGATGGTAAGAATTTAAAAATTTTTCATCAGAGTACTATTAGCCACCTCCACGGATTCACTTGTTTATATCAGCGTTACGTGGGTTGCTTGTAACTTTTTTCAAACTGCCATCTGCTTTTTGATATTTACCGTTCGATAAATAAGTAGAGGATTTGAGGATATCAAATGCTTTCTTAGACTTGAAAACAGCTTAAGTATCCTGAAGAACGTCAAGACAAGTAAAGAAAATAAATATAGATTTTTTTCTGCAAAAATACGTAATTTGAAGTCAGGTATTTCTTTTTTTAATCGTTGTCGTCTTTCTTAGGATGCGGAGGGAGCGTGAATCAGTCCTTCGGCGAGATACAAGTTGGACGAAGGGGTTACTACTCAAGTTATCTTCGATGTAACTGGGAGATTGGCAACCCGGGATTCAACCAATCTATCCTGATTGTATCTTTTGAAGAACTGTATATCTCAAGCTATTAGTAAGTGATGCGTGTCGAAAACTATTTGTAAGTCCTCCTCCAAAATAAAAAAATGAAAAAAAATCTCTACAAAATGCAAAAATAGACCTGACGATTGAACTAAAGAGACTTTCAAAATCATTTTAAAAGAATTGCTCCCTTTCCACCCAAGCTACATATCCTACGAAATACCTATGGACCCTCTAAGACACGAAGAAGATGAAGTTGCTGGTTATTGTTTGGTACTTTTGTTGTTATTGTGTGAGACAGATGAACTTCGTAATAGCCTTGTTTGCCATAGAGTTTCTGTAGCCCGTTGGTAGAGCATTGAAGCGAGGAACCGGAAGGTCTAGATGCATAACCTTTCAAATTGAAATTTTAGCCTCACTATAACAGCTCGAATAGCTAAGAAAAATTTTCTTCTTTATTTTGACAGTGAATATGTAAAGATTATCGATGGAAATGGTGTAACAGTATTTCATCACTCTGGACATTCGTCTTCCGCTTTGAAAACGTTCCTGCTAGTTCCTTATGGGAGTGGAAATAATGTCAAGGTGCAGATTTACTTCTACAATAGCTGGAGTCAGTTCAAGCTTCAATACGGAATCGTAAATCAGGACCTCCAGTCAGGTGTGTTACTTTGTTCTCATTAAATGCCTTTGATGTTGAGCATTAAGCTGGACAAATTTTACCAGAATCGTTTTGTTTTGATTTGCATTTGCATGCTTACTACTTAAGTCTGATACAGACTTAAGATACAGACTGATTCTTATGCAGTTGGTAAATCCGCTTCCTGTGCTTTCTTATTTTTCAGCGTAATGATATACTTCTCTCTGCGCTCCCAATACTACCGATCTATAACTTATATGGATTTATTTCATTTCTTAGCTGTATTTGTGTCCAACTGGAATGTAACCATTGGGAACACTACAGAAAGTAGTATCGGCACCCAATGGCAAAATTTGAACGAAATGCTGAATCAACAAATTCTTCACCTCGTTGGCCTTCTGCAGACCTCCAATGGGACCACTATGAACGCCAAGATCATGCCTGGCAATACGACTTCTGTTGTATTCGATGGACTTTCATCCTATAGACAATATTCTATTGCTATTGTTGGCGTTGACAATAATGGAAATGCCTATAAGAGTGCCAATATCACAGCCTGGACAGACGAAGGAGGTAAGTGTTGACCCTGAGCGCCACGTAAGGTCAAAAATATTCTTTCACAAAAATTTATTTATCATGAAATGGCTGTGTTAAGTTTATCTAATTTGAAGTTCATTAGTTATGTTCATGCACAGCTCTTCTGCTGCATAATCATGGAAACTTGCCCAATAAAGGTAACTTCAGAGGTTCTAAGATACTCGGGACTTTTTACGGCTACACAATAGAAATACCTATTACCTTAATTTTGTCCCTGTCTTTCCCCACCTTTTTTCTTCCTTTCTGTGGGAAAGGAGTTTTCCAGTACCATAGTGATTGTAAACATGCATAACCTGTAATTTTTAACTTAACTTGTCGACTACGCGACAGGCTATTCATCGGTAATAGATATCCTTTTCATTTTTATTTTTTTGTTTGTTTTTGTTGTTTTCAAAAAGTCCTAAAAACTTAACTAAAGAATCAATAGTGAGGGGTTTGATCCACTAACTCATAACCCTCCTGTTTTCCAATGGTTTGGTTGAGGATTCCAAAACTCAGAAAAGAAAACTCAGAAAAGAACTCAGCCAAAATCCAGCAACCTTGACCTCTCGCTTGGTCAATGACGCATATTTATTCTTTTATTCAGTCCCGAGCAGAGCGCCAAGTGGCGTACGAGTGACAACTGTGGAGTACACAACTGACCTGCTAGTGAAATGGAACCCTTTATCTCAGATCTATGCAAATGGGAAGATATTGGGATACCTCATATATTATAGAGAATACAACAATTGGTATTCCCCGTATAAAACTATCAATACAAGTCGTCCTTATCCAACGCAGTTCGTTTTGAAAGGACTGAAGCCGGCGGAAAGATACCGTGTTGCAGTGGCAGCCTTTACATCCAAGGGACGTGGACCGATGTCATACTTTACTTACGGGACAACAAGTAAGATAAATCATTTGTGTTACGAGGAAGCACAATCTATCATTTTAGCATTTTCTAAAAAGTGGGTATAAAAAACGAATTTTTTGTCATGAGTCAAACTTTATTTAGCTGGCATAATTTATTCCATGTTGACCGGAATAATGCAAAACCAACTCCCTTGGGCCTTCGACAAAACAAGAGAATGCTTTTTATGCACAACCGTGGAAACTAAATTCAACATGCATCAGTAAATTGGAAAAAAACGACAATTTCCAGCTTTTTAATTTTACTTTCGAAAGCTTCTGGTAGCTCAGACTCTTTTACCAACGCAAAAATACTTGATAAGTAAAAGCGTAAATAAGGTTATATACTCGAGAATGATTCAGAATGTGAGTAGAAAAACAAGAAATAACCTTTTATCGCTTCTTGTCTCTCCAAAAATACTAGGCTGTTCTCAAACTTTACGAGAAGCTTTTGGAGAAATACAACATTCGCCAAACAACAACTACTATCTCCGTTGTCATCTAAGCATTACGAGTGGTGGTATGCCTGACGCCATAGCCGTATTTTCTGTGCAAGAAATAAATCTCAGATACTGCAGGTACACAGAATAGGTTTCTTTAATTATTTTTCAGGAATAGCTGATACGTTGCTTAACATGAATCTTTTCATTTTGGAAACAGTACATTTTTATTAGGTGGTTTTATATACTATAATTGTCTTGGATTATTTGTCACTTCGATTTTTTTTATTTCAATCTTTCGCTCTTATTTATGCAATTTCCACGAACGCCGTATTCTTATTCACCGATAACTGGTCTTGTCCCCTTTTCAAAAATAAACAAGGTGAAGGTTGGGAGAAATGTATGGTTTTTCCCCTACGTAGATTCACTAATCTTTTGATTGATTTCTTTCGAATGTTTCAGCGATTATGTAAAGATTACCGATGGAAACGGCACTGATGTTTTATATTATAATGGATGCAATGAAAAATTTGCTCCAGAAATTCTCTTTGATGTGCATTTTGGTTTGTCCAATAACATATCAATTCAAGTGTCCACAAGCAGTTCAAGCAGTAGTATCAAAATA
Organism: Stylophora pistillata; assembly: GCF_964205215.1. Lineage (NCBI taxonomy): Eukaryota > Metazoa > Cnidaria > Anthozoa > Scleractinia > Pocilloporidae > Stylophora > Stylophora pistillata. The sequence goes on from NC_142524.1 coordinate 13,758,782, forward strand.
AACTACGCCATTTTAATGAAGAGCCTAACTTCGTGTAAGTTTATTTTGGCAGCCACATCATTTGTTTCTTTCTATCTGCCTTTCAAGTTAGAAATATTTTTGTTCTATTAATTTTTTAATTATTCCCGTTCCACTCCTAAATCTGCTTTACTTTCGTAGCCTTTGTCGTCTCGGGATGGAATATATCAGTATCAAACCCTGACTCCTCTGGTGCCACACTTCAGTGGACAAGCCTCGATGCAAACGTAAACCATCAAGCAAATTTTTACATCATTGAGGTTAAAAGCATGGATGGCGCTCCACTGGATGTCCATACCGTTCCAGGAAATACCACAACGTCAGTCATAAAGCGACTCAAACCCTCTACAATGTATCGTGTGGTCGTTTATGGAGCTGATAACAATGGGCAGCCATATATGAGTTCACAAAGCATTCTTACTACTTCCAAAGGTAGGGGATATTTTGATAAACTTCAAAGTTTACGTCTAAATGAGACAGGCTTCTTGGCCAAGTACACAGCAGGCAATTTCCATTGCCATGCCTGAGCGCCTTAACCAACTTTTCAAAGTCCTCACTGCCGCTTAAAAAAGTCCAAAATATGTTAAAGTAATCATGATAAACTGTTATGTTTCCTTAATTCTATCCCTAGTGTTCTGCGGAGCTCGACCCAGTTCGACGCGCATCGTCGGTGGCACAGTTGCGGTTGTAAACAGCTGGTCTTGGCAGGTGATGCTGACAGAGAATGGAAGGCAATTCTGTGGCGGATCATTAGTGGATCCATACTTGGTACTCACAGCAGCTCACTGCGTTCAGTGGAAATCGGCAGCTAACCTCAAAATAAGGTGAGTTAACAAATAGAGAAGCCTTGACTGTGCACTGTACTGCTTGTAAAGCATAAAAGAAACGGCTAGAGAAAGTTAGGGAGAGACACGAGACGTAATCGAATGTTTCTCCCTACTCTTTGAGTGCTCTTGCAGATTCCTAAGTACTTTACAACAGAAGAGAGCACTGGCAAGGATTTTCTATTTGCGTTCCAATAAAGAATCCGTTAAATTTCCCGTGCATTACTTTCAATTTTCAAATCAAACTTTATTTCCAGAGTGAACAGGTGTCGTCAACATACTTTATACTCTCTAAAGCAGGCTACAATAAACCAATCAGAATCTTCGTTAGAATGGTTCAAGTAGTCTGATTGGTTGAATTAGACTGATGCTGTCATAAACGTCAAACCATCGAAGTTCACAAACAGCAAAAGTTCACAAACTGAAATAGTTCGGCGGGCGGAATTTAACACTTTTTTCTGAAGCTTTTAAGTCTTTCAAGATACGGAATCTGAACGTGAAATGTTCCGCGAAATCCGGCCGAATTGTGCCCTCATAAAACGCGCCAGCTTTTTCACATGACAATTAGAAAACAAACTGCTCAAGGGGTGTTTATGAATGAACGACAACTTAATCACAGGAGCAAGACGATTGCTCGGATGACAGCGCTGTAAATCTCGGCTGCTATGACTGATGTGGCCTTCCACTCAACGCACCGGAAAGGATATCAGAGCAAGCTCTTGGCTCAGTTCACTCGAAAGGCGGCCGATGTGATTTATTACGCTTGCTTTACTACGATAATCGGAAATCGCCATGATGAGCCAACCGCGATTGACCTCAGCATGATCGTAGTCGCTACGACATCGTATGAATTTTAAAAGTTTGCCTAGTTTGGATATATTTTCGAGTTTCATCGTAGCTGTTTCGTTCGGTTTGGTTTTTATACACGAAACCATGTATGCAATCTAACTGAGCGTGAAAACCTCCAAAACTGGGACTGTCCGTTTCCCTTTCTTTTTGAGGATTTTCGTCTCTTCACATGTTATAATAATGTAAATTACGGCGCTTAGCATGTTTACAAGCCTTTGTTTGGTTCTTCTGTTGCAACTTGCAACTGTTCCGAAATTTCACCTTCAATTAACGAAAAAAAATCCAGTCAAAGTACAAATTGGCAGATGGCGTGACAGCTTTAGCTCAGCTCCTTGCTCTATGCTCTGATAGGACACGCACTTTCAACCAATGACAGCGCGCGTTATATCCGAACTTTATTATAATAAATAATGTCAAAAAACATTCCCTTACCCTCAATTATCCGTGATCCAGTGAAGCGAACCGGAGTGTACTTCTTGAAAGTCATATTTGCTCTTACACAAACCTCAACCATCTAGCTAACCAAACCTACGCCTTGGGAAATAGAAAATCATCATAATTAGTTGCATATAATGATTTTTACACTTTGTACATACGTATCCTCAGGAAAATTAAGGTCCTAATCCCCTTCGCCAACATAAAGCTTTACACTACTCGTTTTCTTTAAAAAATCATCTTGTGGGAGAGCTAAAAGGAACATATAAACTTTTTGAAGGCTTAATCAAGACCAATTTAGAGAGTACTATCATCTTGGCAACCTCTATGAAATGGGAACACTAAAAGCAAAAAAAACTTCGTTGTGTCCTTTGGTGATTGTATCAGGGGTCGACAGTGGCATAAAATTAAAGGTGCAATAAAGCCTAAACCTTAGCTAACGATTAACTCAAACCATGATCAGTGGGCTAGACTAATTTTCCATTTCTTACTTGCAGGGTGGGAGCCCATTACAGGACCAGTGGAAGCGTTGGGACGGAACAAGACATCAACGTCTCCAAAATCAAAGTCCACGAGAATTACCAAAGGCCGAAAACATATAGTAACGACATCGCTCTTCTATACCTAAAAAAACCTGCTGTGCTTGGAGTAGGCGTCGGACTAGTCTGCCTGCCGGATATCAATAATGTTCTTCCCATTGACTTAAATGAAACATGCTGGATAACAGGTTGGGGAGATTTGTATTCAGGAGGATATCAACCGAATACCCTAATGCAAGCGTCTGTGCCGCTGGTGTCCAAACAACGTTGTTCAAATGTTTATCCTGGAAAAATCGACGACTCAATGCTGTGTGCCGGCTTGGATCAAGGTGGAATTGACACCTGTCAGGGCGATAGTGGTGGACCGCTGGTGTGTGAGTTCAATGGCACCTGGTATCTTGAGGGCATCACCAGCTGGGGATACGGATGCGCTCAAGCTTATAAGTATGGTGTCTACGCCAAAGTGCGGGCCTTGGATTCTTGGGTACAGGCCAATATATACAAGGTGGTTCCACCAAATACAATACAGCCGCAGAATCAGTCATCGGTTTCTTTGCGTAAGTATTGCCTCTTTCATTTAATAAGGAAAATACACAATTTAAAAATTGTTCAAAATACATGTATTTAAGATAAAAAAAGAAGGGCTTTGCGCAAACTGTGAAGGCGATGGTAACCCTCACAATGAATTGATCTTTATCTAAGTGGCTGCTCTCATTATCTATGAGTATTTGACCTTTACAAACCATTTTTTAACTTTCGACCAAAAGAGACAATTGGAAAAAAAAATTAAAAAAATGGCATGCTTAACGTGAACAGTCTCCATCATTTCCTTCAATTGCACTAGTTTGGTGTAGCTTTGACAATGGTTTGTGTTCTGGATGGAGCCAATCCTCTTCGGATGATTTTGATTGGACGCTTGGATCAGGTTCGACGCCTTCCTCTTCAACAGGTCCCAGCTCTGGTGAGGGAGGATCAGGTTAGACATAACCTAGAAAATAAATGAAATATTTGTAGCATCGATGATATAGTTCACAAATCATATTTTACCACAAAGGTTAATTTCCTTTTAGATTGGATAATTTCGTTAAAATCGATTTTTGACGTCCAAGTTTGTTTTAAAAGATAAAAAACCGCTCAAAGAGCCGTATATTGCACCTACCATTGAAGCCGCGAGAAAGTACTTTGCATAGCATCAAGGAACCTTGAGTGGTTCTCAGTATCAATAAGTAATCATCTACATCACACTTGCCTGACCTTGCTTTCACGATGGATCTCTTTCATCTCAATACAAGCGAACATGATGAAGTAGTTTACCTGACGTATGTCGTAGGTCACTGGCATCAATTTCTTCTCTTCTATTGTTTGACAAAAAGATGTTACATTACTCTTCATCATTGTTTATATTCAAGATGTCTTATATGTTTCTAATGCTGCTTTAGGAAATTATATGTACATCGAGGCGTCCTCGCCAAGAAAACCTGGAGAAAAGGCGCAAATGGTGGTCACAGTCCCAAATAAAGGGAAAAAAGCGTGTCTTTCATTCTACTATCATATGTTTGGAACTTCCGCAGGAAGTCTTAATGTCTACAATGGTAATGACATAGTATTTAACGTGTCAGGAAATCAGGGAAACAGATGGGTGATCGTGGAAAAAAGCTTACACCTTGATAGCGAGGCAAGTAATGTCTGGTTTCCTAAGTTTTTTCATGTTAGTTTCTTCTTATTATTAAGAACACTGACAAAAGTAGCAATCCAAACAATGAATTATCATAAAACATTCTATTTGCAAGCCACTTAAGGAGCAAAAAACCTGACAGCCATAAAATAGTTATCGTATCAACGTCGGAATCCAGTGCTCGCAGTCACGGGAAAAATTACTTGGAGAGAAAAGAATGACATGACATTTGATGACGACAAAATCCAATTTTAGAAGTTCCGAGTTCAATCTTCAAACAGTTCCCAGTCCTTTTTCCAGAGATTAGATGGTGAGCTTTGCCACAAGAGTGATGAGAGGAAAAGAGAAGAGAGGATAGACACAAGAAGTCATTGTACAAAATTTTCCATTCATCTTTCCAAGACTTTCTTTGCTAAGACATGTATAACTGCAGATACCAATCAACAAAATTGGATTGTTTGCTTTGGACGGGCCCTTGTCTATGGATGAATGCGTTCTATTACGTTTTCCTTTTCTTGAATCGCCCTTCTAAATATAGCTGACATCTAATAAATGGTAAATACCTAAGGGATTTTCATTTGAAAAGATTTAACAATTTATTATCATAATTGTGAATGCAGACTGCTAAATGTTTGTTTCGCCTTCCTTCAGATTACATTTGAAGGAGTACGGGGGGGTTCTTATACGAGTGATATCGCCATTGATCAAGTACTGATTACCGAAGGAAACTGCCCAGGTAATGGTGTAATCATTCAGGTTGAGTTTAGTTCTGCTCAATTGTTTTATCTCGATGTACAAGCATTTTAGTAAGTAATCCTTGACGACAAGAATTCTCAAATTAGACCCTTTTGTAAGCTAAGTGAGGAATCTTTTTGCTCGTCACATACATATACAATGAAGCCTGAGGGGCCATGATTTTGTAAGTGTTCCCGTGATTATAGAAATATGTGCACTCTGATTGGTCAGGGATTGCGTCATATCTCGCTATCACCTCGGGTGATGTGATTATAGCAGGGTTACTTAGTTTCAAATTGGCTGCTTTGCGTTTTGTCAATGTCACCGAGCAAGCGATAAAGGCGATTGGATGAAATTCAAGTCTGGAAAGCAAAACGTCATGTCCTTCACGAGAAGGATATGACGTTTTTGCTGATTGAATTAAATAAAACTGTTCAATTATTTTGGTGACTGGCTGGCTCTCTCGATACGGGTATTCAAAACAATTGTAACAGAATGTTTTCAGCAACAAAGCGAATTTTCAACAGAATTCGAAATCACCTGAGCAATTGTTTCGAAATTAATTCTTCACCTCAAGCTCTATGAATATTGTTAAACAACTTCGTCTCGGGAATTATTTGGCGAAAAATTGTTACTTATTGCCTTTTTCTTCTAGTTTCATGTGGCTTTGACAGTGGGTTATGCCTTTGGTGGAGCCAATCAAAGTCAGATGCCTTTGATTGGAGGCTTGGTTCTGGTTCCACGCCATCATCAGGCACGGGGCCTTCATCAGATCGGAGTGGAACAGGTTTGCAAGCTTTAATTGAGAAATTTAATTATCAACTGGTCATTTGCAATCACCGTTCTCAAAAAAGACAGATATCTGTAGACTCAGCACAATCACAAATTACTGCACGCCTGTTGTGCCTCTAAAGACCGATTTCTCCCTTCCAAACCGTTTTAAAACATCTTTCCAATTAATTCTAAAATATCTTGACTTTCCCCAACTATCAAACAGAAATAAAAAAAACTTGGGCATCTCCTTTTTTTTTGTCACAGGAATGTATATGTATACTGAAGCCTCATATCAGTCGAGGGGTGATAATGCAAAGCTCGAACTTTCAGTGCCTAGCGGAAGATCATCTTCTTGCCTTATTTTCTACTATCACATGTACGGATCAACAATGGGGACGCTAAATGTGTTTAATGGAAATGAAAAAGTATTTACCAAGTCAGGAAATCAAGGTTTCTATTGGAAGAAAGTGATCAAAACTTTACACTTGAGAGATGTTGTAAGTTCACAGGTTTTAGCTCTATATTTTATTTTCATCTATACATGCATTTCCAAAATTTGCGTTTGCGATCAGCTTTCCTCTTCAGAGGTCATGCACCTAGATAAACTAGGATATTTGTAATCTCTAGCTTTTCAGTAGAAATCATTTAAGTTCATGAAAAAAAACTGTAAAAAAGAGTTTATATCTTAATAGATATATATACACTGTTTCATATATACACAAGTAAGCGGAAAGTGACAAAGCATATATTTGCAATGGATTCCCATCATAGCTTTTTTATTTAAAGAAAAGAAAAACGCGACTTTCTAACGCGTGATAGTTTTAATTTCAATTTTTTTAGCTTTGTTTTTATTTTTTCCTTTAATTTTTTTTTACTGTTGTGCCTGCCTCTTTAGTTGACATTTGAGGGGATTATAGGGACATCTGTCACAAGTGATATCGCTATTGATGATGTCAAAATAAGCGATGGAAACTGCCCAGGTATGGCTTGCATAGAAGACAGAATTGTGCCAAATCTACTAAAGCTCCTCATTTGATTAAAAAGAAAAAGGGAGTAGTTAAGTATCTGGTGGAGGACAGACTCACTTATTGTGATCTCCAAAAATTCCACGATGCTGAAAAATATAAATAAAGGGTAAAATCCCATCTGGTACGCTTGAAACCGGCAAATTGTTCAGAAAATGAGGATTGGCTATCGACAAACTAGCTCATCATGGTCATCTTAGGGGATAATGCTCATAAAATGAAAACTGAGTTATTTCCTGGCATTATGGGCTTCTTGGCCCGAGTGCGAAACTGGCTGATCACCGCCATTTTACCAAATGCCAGTAAATTTTAAGAACTGAGTGAAGATTAAATGTTAGACAAGAATAACGCATTTTCATACTGTTTAGGTTGTGGCGGTGTTTTAAACAAATCTTCTGGAGTGGTACACCTTGCTAACACTGGGAACGAAGACGAGACGCATTGCATTTGGACAATTGGTAACGCTGGGTTAAGACAATCATATGCATCGCTGTCTCTTCAAAGAGTATCCTTAGGATATTGCAGGTATTATTATTTGTCTTATTAATACTTTGTTGCATTTGCTACATACCTACACCCATAGATGATTTAAATGTATAAAAAAAAAAAATCATAAATATCACATAGAAACTGAAGCAGGAGACAGGACTATGTCACAATCGATGTCCAGCCCCAACAGAAGTTAGTATTAAAGAAGACATCAAATTTTTTAAAAAAGGAGTCGTTCAAGTAGATCGGAGTCAACAGTGTATGGCCCTCCCGTTCTCAGTCACACTTGCGCTATTAAATTTAACTTATTTATCACTAATAGAAGGCTAAAGCTTGCGTTTCAAAGTTTGAAATGAATTTACATTTTTAGAGCCTGTCGGCAATTTACTTCAAACGAAAGTAAGTCTGTAACAATGCATAAATGCAGGAATAGAGTTCCCTTACAGAAGAATCCCTTTAGATAACGTGAGCATTTCTTACCTTATTGTTAACTTTATAGCGAGTATGTCAGGGTCTTTCATAAAGATGGAACGGAACTGTTTAACCAAGGGGGCTGTCAGTCTTCGCTTCCATACGGCACCTCACTGGAAATTCCCTTTGGTGTCTCAAACCACATAACAGTTGACATTTCCCTGCAGTATAGATGGAGCGCGGTTAACATTCAGTACATAATCTCAAAACAAAGACATAATTCTGGTATGATTTGATCTTCGTTTCAATATTTGTCTACCTTTTCGCCAACTAGATTTTAATCCAGGAAAACGCTATGGATCGATAGAAATCGAGGTTTCGAATTTGGTCAACGTATTTTACTTGATTATTTATCTTAACTTTGACAACTGTGTTTTATTCTCCCCCCCCCCCCCCCCTGAAAACAAAAAGAGAGAAAAACTCTGGATCTATAGATCTTGGCTTAGCATATCGAAAAAGCCGGGAAATTTGGTCACAAGGAAGAGAATGTTTATGTTCTGATCTTACTTAAGATAGTTTGTTTTTCATCTTTTTTTTGATAGGCTATTGAAAGTCATCAGATTAAGAGATCGATTTGACCTTAATGTAATTACTTAAAACAAATAACCGAATAAAACAGAACCAAAGAGAAACTTAACAGGGCCAAAAACGCATTCGGTCTAACGAATTATTTAGGTTGATGAGTCTGGAGTGAGACTTCTACTTTGAAGAAAATGGAAAAACCGAGTTCAGTTCAAGGATGTTCAGGCGCGTAGCGTGGTCATTTTTTCAAGTACGCACAAGTACATATGATCTAGAAACCTAACTAAACCGAGCGAAAAATACTGCGTTCTTTATTTCTTGTTTGAAATAGTTGTGTGAATACAAGCAAAGAACAAAGAGTCTTGCCCTTATTTTGAGCAAACTTGGCGCAAACACAACATTGTTTTCAAATTTTTCTGGTCACTTCAAGTACGCACGTGCGTATATGCGTAGAGGACGCTACGCGCCTGGTGTTGTAAACAAGATTCTGTGTTCCCGTACTCCTTTCAATATTTTCAAGTAACTACATGTATTTATCGATTGGTATAATTATCATTTTATTCAACCATCTCTTTAAACCATGGCGCGAATGTGTGCTCTGACTTAACAGCCCAACCAATATCTTCCTGGAATACAACAGTGGACGGAATAACATCATCGTCAGCCACTGTCCGGTGGTCAAACTTTCCACTATCTTCTTCGATCAATCATTATTTGGTGAGGTTCAATGAGGTTTCTGGTGTCAGCACATTGTTCCAAGTCAGCACCTACAGTAACTCTTATTACACCAACCGTCTCAAGGGATACACATCTTATGATGTCGAGGTTTTAGCTGTGACTGCCAGTGACGGAAATGTTACGTATTCTAGCAGAACTGTTTCAATGAAGACTGCAGAGGGTGGTAAGTCCTCCTGTTATATTTTTTTAAGTTGAAATCGATAGCAATTAAAAATTAAGTTGGACATGGTCGAGACAAAAAGAAATCCTCGATTTCCTCCCCGTATGATAAGTGCGACACACAATACATGTATTAACAGTATTTCCACGAGCCTGATATCCCGAGGGATAGGAAATAAAAAGCTGGGCTCTCGCTACTTTAAAGTCTTCCTTGAAGGGAGTAATTATGATGAAATAACAAGAAATAACCCCAAGCATCGATGAAAGATGTTCTGAAATAGAGCACAATGATACGCATCTCATCATCTCTAAGCAAATTTAAGCTGCTAAATTACATGAACAAATATGTAGCGAACGAAGAGATTCCATGCATGTTCTTATGGAATAGAAATAGTAAAAATGTGGCAAGAAGAAAAAACCGAGAGCGAATATGTCACAAATGTTTTTACTTATTCTGATGTCATTTTGGATGTGCTATGAATCAGGTGCACAGCAACATGCAGGAATTCATTAGTTTTTCGTCCATCAGATAATGAAGAACCATTTACTCTGACAAATGATAACCGTTATGACGATCTGTATTTTGCAGTTCCAAGCCGAGCTCCGTCAAAGGTCCGTGCGGCTAGCCATGGATTTAATGAACTTTTGGTTGAGTGGGATCCACTCCCTCACCAATACGCCAATGGTCGACTTTTGGGATACAAAGTCTACTACAAAGACACTGACTATTATTACTGGTCGGAGAAATCTGTTAATACGAGTAACGCTGACGAGTCACAGGTTGTACTGGGCGGTGTGCAGACAGGCCGTCGCTACAATATTTCTGTTGTAGCATTTACTTCTAAGGGGGAGGGGCCCCGATCTCCAGATCTCTACGTAACCAAGGGTAAGAACCAATTGAATCCTAGGCATTAATAGGAGAAACCGATATTCTGCACAAGGCTATAAATCAACGTGTCTATTATATAACCCCAAAAATACTACCTGTGCAAATTGCAATCTATTGAAGACTTTGTTCGCCTTGGTATATAATCGACTCTTGAATCCCAAACATGATTTTATCTTGTATTTTCCTGAATTTTAGGTTGCGAAGGCCTTGTAAACCAAGTGTCCGGTTCGTTGTATTTTAGTAATACGCGCTACAGTACCCTCAACTGCAGTGTTCAAGTACAAAATGCTGGAATCCAACATGGATCGGTTCTTATTTCCTTCCAGAGCTTATATTTTGGATATTGCAGGTAGCTTCGTGGACATTAGTTTTGATTTTGTTTTTTGGCCCATTTAGATAAATGAAAAACATCTTGCTTTGGCTTACGGAAAAACGAGAAATTGGCTAATTTTCTAAACGGATCGGTTTCCTTCACTGAGCACTAACGTACATTGATCTCGTCGTTTTTATTACCGTTGATTGATAAAACACAAGCGCTTTGTTCCGAACACATAATCAAAGAAAACCGAATTAAAAATAATTTCTTAAAATACAATAGTGTTGCGAGACAGTAACAAGACTTATTTTCCGTTTTTTGCATCAGTTCTGCCGTATGTAACTGTCTTATCAATATACACTAAGACTTACTCAGTGTTTGTAATTCTTTCACCTCTAGCGAGTACATCAAGATTTTTAATAGCAATGGTGTTCAGGTTTTTCATCGTGGAGGTTGTGATTCCCTAACTAGCGGAATTTCCGTGGAAGTCCCATTTGGTGATGGGCATAGCATCACGCTCGCTTTTCTATTTTCGTACCGATATAGTTACGCCAGAGTCCAATACTCCATACTAAATCAGCCCCTCAGCTCAGGTAACAAACATATTGAGTTACTTTTGAATTTCAAATTGCTAAAAAAAATGTTTTGGATTATTAGTATAGCAATGAGAAAAGATAAAAAATAATAAAATAAAAAGGAAAAAATGAAAGGGCGCAGAAGGGTCAGTCCGTGGAAAATAGAAATGAGTTTCCAAGGAAGGATTCAAAATAGTTTTATCATTTTTGTGATTTTTTTCTCCTAGCTAGCAAGACTTATTCTTTTACGTATGATGCACGATCCTCGCAGTAGATAGCGCTATTTAAGCAATAGCGAAAATCAGACCTCAAAAAAAATCAGGCCTGTACGGGACTCGAACCACTGACCTCTGCGATACTAGTGCAGCGCTCTACCAATTGAGCTAACAAGCCAACTGGGAGCAGGCCGTTAAGTTGATTCGTAATAAACCCGTGAAAGTGATAAATCAGATACAATGAAATATATGAAGCTCATATATTTTGAACTGCGGTATTAGATACGTATGATGCACGATCCTCGCAGTAGATAGCGCTATTTAAGCAATAGGGAAAATCAGACCTGAAAAAAATCAGGCCTGTACGGGACTCGAACCACTGACCTCTGCGATACTAGTGCAGCGCTCTACCAATTGAGCTAACAAGCCAACTGGGAGCAGGCCGTTAAGTTGATTCGTAATAAACCCGTGAAAGTGATAAATCAGATACAATGAAATATACGAAGTTCATATATTTTGAATTGCGGTATTAGATACGTATGATGCACGATCCTCGCAGTAGATAGCGCTATTTAAGAAATAGCGAAAATCAGACCTGAAAAAAAATCAGGCCTGTACGGGACTCGAACCACTGACCTCTGCGATACTAGTGCAGCGCTCTACCAATTGAGCTAACAAGCCAAGTGGACCATATGACATAATTGAATGCGTTTACCTCCCTCGTCAGTCCTTCCGATCTCTTTCCTACTGGTAAATGTACCATTGCTAGAGTTGGACGCCACAGCAATAACTTGCACGTCATAATATTTGTAACTCCTAAGCGCCCTACCAGTGTAGGTTCGAATCCCGTACAGGCCTGATTTTTTTCAGGTCTGATTTTCGCTATTGCTTAAATAGCGCTATCTACTGCGAGGATCGTGCATCATAGGTATCTAATACCGCAGTTCAAAATATATGAACTTCATATATTTCATTGCATCTGATTTATCACTTTCACGGGTTTATTACGAATCAACTTAACGGCCTGCTCCCAGTTGGCTTGTTAGCTCAATTGCTAGAGCGCTGCACAAGTATCGCAGAGGTCAGTGGTTCGAGTCCCGTACAGGCCTGATTTTTTTTTAGGTCTGATTTTCGCTATTGCTTAAATAGCGCTATCTACTGCGAGGATCGTGCATCATACGTATCTAATACCGCAGTTCAAAATATATGAACTTCATATATTTCATTGTATCTGATTTATCACTTTCACGGGTTTATTACGAATCAACTTAACGGCCTGCTCCCAGTTGGCTTGTTAGCTCAATTGGTAGAGCGCTGCACTAGTATCGCAGAGGTCAGTGGTTCGAGTCCCGTACAGGCCTGATTTTTTTGAGGTCTGATTTTCGCTATTGCTTAAATAGCGCTATCTACTGCGAGGATCGTGCATCATACGTATGATGTTTTATCGTTTCTTTTTAATAATTTTTAAATGATTCTCTGGTAACCAAAGGGATTTCCACGTCAACCCACGTGATGACTTTCAAGCCGACAACTATTCCTCGCACTCCATCAGCAAAGGAAATGCAAGAAGCAGTGATGTTAAAAATGACAAACTTTGATATGAACAAGGTGATCTTTACTTACTATTTAATTATCTGGCGAAGCAGAAGAAAACTTACCTACGCGATTATCATACAATGAATTGCTAAACACAGAAACATTTTCATTGCAGCCTGAGGTGAATCAACCTTTTGTCACTTTTTCTTGCACTGTTCATACAAAAAGTTCTCTTTTCTATTTTGTATTTGTCCATCATAGTGGAAGAAGATGGAGGCGGACTTTAAACAAGAAGTTGCGAGTGCAGCCACTAGATACTGCGCAGGTGGAGGAGCATCCTGTCAAATAAGGTGAACCAATATCATTAAAAAAAGCAGTTATCAAACTAAATTTAAAAAAATGCAAATTCAATGCAAAGGGACGAACTGGAAAATTGATAATTATATTCATCAAATAAAATGAATACGGAACTAAGGCCATATAGTACCCACAGGTCCACTCTGGACTACTACTGTAAGAAGAACGGGATAAGATCTTAAAGGACCGGAAGGTAGAAGTTTTGGACTTACCAGTTCCTAAACTTAATTTTTCGCAAACTGGATTCTTGAGAATCAGAAGAAATTTCTCTTGTCACGTTGGGATACCATTATACTGAAACACAAATGATGACGACAATGAAAATAATAATGATATACCTGTGGAGAGTCACATGCATTCTTTTATCCATTTCAGCCTTCGACGGAGAAGATCTTCTGACAGCATAGAATTCTCAGCAGATATGGTCCACATTGTCCCTGGTTACCCAAAGCAGTCACCGGATGATCCCAGCATAACGTTGTTGGCTTTCTATCTGCAGCTTCCTGGAGACATCGGAGATAGCTTGGTCAGCGAGGACGTCCTGCAAAACATCGTGAAAAGCGATATGAAATCTATTGAAGGGTCGATGGGTGTTAGTATCACAACTGTTGAGTCAATGCCATCCGCTCAGCTTGAGAATGAAAGTGATGAAGAGGATAAGAAAGAAGAGAAAGATAATGAAAAATCGACCTCGAACTTTGTTATCGTGGGAGTTACCTTGGGAGCTTTACTACTGTTGGGGATTATCATTGCTGTCACCTTGTGTATTAAAACTACCAGGTATGCGAATCTCTTTTGAGGTTCAAAGAGGAGCAGATGTGGGACCAGTTTGCTCTGTCATAGTGTTATTTCACATACTGGGACTGCTTCAGTCCCTAAGCAACTGAAAACCCCTCGGTGGGCAAAGCAAGGGATTGTAGGGGAGGAAACGTCTAGGACTGGGAGCCCGCTAACAGTTTTTTCTTTACAGAAATATGAATATTAGAATTTTTTTTTAAATCGTAAGTTGAAGTAGCAGTTTAGCAAGTTGAGTTTGGATTAGGATCCCTTGATGTTTTAAACTAGTAACATCATATGATAGGCATCTTAAGTATCTGCATAATACAAAAAGAAAAAGAAAATCATGTCTGCTTGTTGATACCAATTTATTTCCTCGTTTGGATATTTTTCCAAGATGCCTGTTTAGAACTTTCTTCTCCTTAATTGAGGTGGGATGTAAAGTTGAAAAACTACGTCACTCCCTATAAATTATCCTAATTGAAATAGTTTATATATGTGATTCTAACCACGATAATTTTGATTTGGTTCTAATCTTAGATTTGGCCCCAAATGCCGTGTGCAACCCAGCAAGAAGATTGACGAAGGAATTGATGAGGGTCGTGAGGCTGTCGATGAGAACACAAATAAACAAGAAGTGACTTTCAGCAAACCAAGCGGTATTGCCTACGACAACAGTGCTTACATTTCTGTAAAGCAAACCATTGCAGTAGCACAACAAACTGAATTCATTCCAATCGGAGATCTACGCGACAAACTGTACGGGCAGCAGAGTCACTCAGCAAGTAAGAACGTTCGTTCATCAGCCGAAGAAACATTACTTGACGAGGAATATCAGGAGGAGAGGCTGCCCAGGTGCAGTGACGAGATGCCGCCAGTCGAAAATGCGAACTGCTGAACTGTATCTTAAGCATATTGACCCTTACTATTTGGGCAAACTTTGCTTGTTTACTACTTTGTTTGTTTTTATATTGACCAAGCGCAGCTAAAATGGTTGTCGAGAAGTTCCTCATTTGCTTTTTTAATGGGCAAAGGACAGATTCTTTTTAGCCTTTTACAGAGATAGTAAAGTTAAAGCTTAGTTGTTAATTTTTAAAGCTAAAGCATCTTGCTAATTCATTCTGGGGAATAAGGCGAGCAATCGCGTTGGGTTAGAGAGACTTCTTTT
Source organism: Stylophora pistillata (assembly GCF_964205215.1). Classification (NCBI taxonomy): domain Eukaryota; kingdom Metazoa; phylum Cnidaria; class Anthozoa; order Scleractinia; family Pocilloporidae; genus Stylophora; species Stylophora pistillata. The sequence goes on from NC_142524.1 coordinate 13,773,868, forward strand.
GCTGCTCGGCTAACCAATCAGAAGGTAGGAACCGCCTCATCTTTCCTGCTCACGGAACCATATATAGATAGAGAGGGATATCAAACTCTCTTTTTAGACGTCAAAGTTTCAATTGAAGGTAACGGTTTATGCACTAGTGTGTATTACAAACCTACAGACTCGCATAATTACTTGTTATATTCGTCTTCGCATCCATCTCACGTTAAGAATTCCATTCCTTTTTCTCAGTTTCTAAGACTTCGTCGTTTATGTAGTAATGACTCTGATTTCCACCACAAATCAGAGTCAATGTGCCAGTTCTTCGATAAACGTGGTTACCCTGTTTCTGTCCTTCAAGCGGGTTACCACCGCGCTCAACTTATTGATCGGCATTCAGCACTACAAACGTCGCATAAGGAAGATTCCGACCGCATTCCATTCACTCTCACGTTTCACCCTCACAACCACTCAGTTAAATCCATCATTCTTAAAAACTTTAAATTACTTCAAAACGATCCAGAGACAAGCACTATCTTTTCGCAGCCTGCGCTCATTTCATTCAAACGCGACAAAAACTTAGGCAATTTTTTGGTCAGAAGTTCTTTTCAGACTAATGAGCAACCAGGCACTTTTAAATGCGCTCGTGCACGATGCAAAACGTGTCCTTTCATTCACAACACTGATAAAATATCGGGACCTAAACGATCCATTAAGATCACCGATCACTTCACGTGCACCTCCGCTAATGTGCATAACTTGTACTTATTGCAAAAAGATATACATCGGCGAAACAGGCAGAAGACTAGGTGACCGATTCCGAGAACACCTTCGAGACGTGGAAAGGAATGACAAGAAAACATCGAAACCAGTCGCTAGACATTTTAATTTACCTAATCATTCTAAGCAACATATGGCAATCTGCGGTCTTTCCTTGCACTTAGGTGTCACGGAAAGCCGTAAAAATCTTGAACAAAAGCTCATCTTTCAAACCGGCAGTCTAAATCCCACAGGGATCAATGAACGCTTTTCATTCCACTAATTTATTCATGTTTTTCTCGTTGCCATGCACCCACCAATAACGTAGCTCCATTTTCTGCCTTTAAAAGTACACACAACCCACAATTCCTCTATTCGCTCTGACGAAGGGCTAACGCTCGAAACGTCAGCTTTTGTAATCATTACTGTGGCCAATTTACCATTTCAACTTTGTTGATATATCCAAATTATTTCGTTACTCCCACCGACGCAGCCCCAAACAGTTTCTTTCGAAACTATCAGCCTTTATTCTCTTTTGTAAAGCTACTTGTAGGTACTTCTTAGACATTTATACAATTTAGTTTTTCGAAAAGCTGTTCTTAATTCTTTATAATGCATTTTTTGTCTTCATTTAGTCCTTTACTTTCTATTTCTACAGCTTTGCAAATTTTATATAACAAACCGTCATATTACCACTTCATGAGTAAGATATATAGGAGTTCAAATCCGTTGGCCTTCAAATCATTCTGATGACAGGAAGGTAACCTTTTCGTATACTGTGCTTTGAGTACTTTGCATCATTTTATAAAACCATTGGATTTAAGATCCTCAAGGGCCATAGCATCCTTGCGAATAACTTAAAACACAGATTTCCTTACCATTGCATACATTTTAACTTCCAACATGTCTCTTTCCCTTTATACACAACAAGGGCGGATAAGGTAAATGTTTTGCACGAAACTTCTAGTTAGGCCACTGAGAATAGAACCCCTCCTCCCCCACCCTCCCTCTTTGGACGAAGGGCTAAAAGGGATAAAGCTCAGACTAGTAACTAACTATATTTGGGTAGGTTGCCTTCACTGGCAAGCTTTTGGTAACCAGCCACTAAATTTTGCCTGTAGAAGTTATCATGGTTAAGTAGAATTTAATAAGCTTTCTCTGCAGCCTAAACTTGCGCAAAACAGTAAAAGCATAATTTTTTATTCATAGTTTTTTCAGGCCTAATGACCATAAATTGACAAAGCTGAATGACGTTTGTTTTAGTAATTCGCCATAAGATACCATGATTAGAATAAGATTGTAGCGAGAGCTTTTATTTTGGGTTTTGGTAAAATTAAGCGTAGATTTTTTAAATCCTTGGAACTTTCCATGTGATTGAGTGAAGTTTCATAGTTAAAAAGCAGATGAGGAATATTGTGTTGCAGTTACTTTTTGCTAACATTCCTAAACTTATGCATACAATGATATAAGTGTTCTGCGATTCTTATTCCAAGCACACAATGAATGGTCCCTTAGAAGAAAATTCGGTTCGAACCGAATCCAAACTTGAAATAGGTCATTAAAAAAATTATACTTGAAAGTTGGAAGGGTAAGGCGTCGGGTTAGAGCAACAAGGTACCACTCGGGGATTCGTAGCCAATACCTTTTTGACGAAAGTTCATTATTTGTTTTAGTGGCAGACGCAGTGCTCTCATAGTTAGTGCGCTCGACTCGGGTTCGATTGGTCCGGGTTCGAGCCCTGGTTAGGGACACCGAGTCGTTCATTACCAAGAATGCCAATTCTTGCCTTAGGGTGACCAGAAAACGGTATGCGTGCATTAAACCCTTCTTTATTACATTTAAGTTGCAAGGAGCCGTCGGAATCAAGAAGCGACATCCATGCAACTCGACCAATTGACGTGTCATGATATCCTTCGTCAGCCATCAATGAGTGTAACGAATCAGCTGTCTTGTTCATCATGATAAAATTTACTTATTCACCGTTTTTCACACTAAGGCAGATCTTGATAAAGCTTGTATTCCAGCTGTTTGTTTTATCATTTTCAGCTAAAAGTACAGGTCTATTTTGTTTATTATATCTTTTAATTCAGTTCTGTTCTCAATATTAGTCACGACAAGCTGGCTTAACGTCCTTTTATGAACGTGGTGCATATCTATCACTTGTCTGTGGGGTTGATTTCGTGTTCATCGCCCAACTGCCATATTCTTCATATCGACCGTCACTTTAATAAACATGGTATCGCCCCGAAGATAACCACCCTCGCGGACCTCTGCTTGAGAAATAAATGCGGGACAACCCGACGCAGTGTTCATATCTGATGTGGGTCTCTTCGTACTTCCGCTATATGGATCGGGATGAAATGAGGCAACCACGTCTCGAATTCCATCCTGGTCCACCAATCTGAAATGAACCTTTTGAACGAAGGGCCAGGGTAAAATGGCATCATATTCACCTCTCATGACAACGAAAAAAAGTGACATATGAGTCCCTTTACATGTGCCATCTCCATTTGGGTCGAGACGGACAGATACCTTGTAGCCAAAGCGACCGAGGTAGAAAGGGGAGCTGTAGATCGAGGTTCTCCTCTCAGACACAGCTTCTTGAAATCGTCGATTATAGTGGTCTATTTTCCAAATGTAAACCCCATCATAGGAAGTAGTCTCAAGATTTTCAATCAATCGGCTTTGCTCAGATAGTTGAGTTTCTTGTGAAGAAAGTTGCTGTTCAGCCCTCTCCAATCGATGCTCAGAGGCAAGGTCGTGGACTCTTTGTGGCTCATAAGAATTTGATATCTTGCTGCTCAAACGACTTAGCTCACTTTTCAGTTGAGTTATCTTTAATTCGTGTTCCCTTAAAGTTTCTAAAATGCCGTCCATGTGAAGAGAAGCAATAACTCCTTTAGCGTTTTCAACCAACTTAACATCTCTAAGAAGCTTGTCCAGATCCTCTTTCTGTTCGAAAATCTCCCTTTCAACACTAGATATTTTAGTCTGCTGCTTTTGTAGGGTGGTATTTGTTACTGTAAGCTGCTCATTTTGATGGCATATTAGTTGCCCCAAACCTCTCAACTTGCTTTGCAGGCGAGCTAGTTTTTCCTCCAGTTCTTGGCCTCCCGCTTTATGCTCAAAACTTGATTGGTTTAACATTTCTAAGTGGCTCTTAAAACTAGTTGCCACGTGTCTCTGAAGTTCGTCTCTCTTTCCCTAGGCAGGTTTATAAGATAATAGTGTGAACAATTAAAACGAATCGTCAGCCTTGTATCAAAATCAGCATTGTGTCTCAATGATATTAAAATTCATTGTCTGCGGGTCATCTGTTACGTAACTGAGCGATAGCATTCGATATATCAATGTAAACCGGGTCACCCTTTAGAAATATTGGCAAAAAACACTGCGACTTACTTTGAATTTACACCCGTGAGGCGTGAAATGACATGGAACCTCACTATTGGGGCACTCGGCAGTCAAATGATCTTCCATACAATCACGAGGAATGTCTCCCTTTCCACAGCTTAGAACACAATCCATCGGAAACTTTAAACATGTTTCGAAATGATCCTTAAGAGAGAGGTTAGAATACAGATGACATTTCATCAACGTGAAAATTACCTGTAACATCAGCATAATTTAGATCACCGACGTCATAATATATCAATCGGATTATTTCACTTTCGTCAAATAATAAAATATGGAGCTTGTACAGCGACAAATCAAAGTTTAGGGCACAATCTCAAAGCAAATGGCCTTGAGTCAGCCATTTGCAAATCGGGCGTCAAATCCCCCGCATTTGCTGCTCTAATGGAACAGGCTGCCCTAATTATTATTTAAAAAAATTCTTTCTCAAATCACCATTTAGTTTATTTGTGAAATACTACAAGTCAACTTGGTTATGCAACAAATATGATAAAATGTAAGCGGCGTTTGCCTTCATAAAATATCAACAGACATAAACCTTTGCTCCCCCATGAAATGCTTTAACTTTACCTTCAAAACACTGTATATTACTTCCGCTCCGCAGTGTAAACATCTGCTTGCTCGGTTGATACATTGATTGACTCTATGATCCTCAAGAAGTCTTCTCTCTATAATATTTTTGCATTCTCTGCACAACACATCGACGTACTCACAGCTTTCTCCGTGTGCCTAATGGAAATAAGAGACCGAAAAGCATTCGTAAGCTTTCAGCAAAGGAAGAATGGGGAGTAATATTGATATATCTTGGTCAATTGTGTACAAGCGTATATATAACATGTCCTTCTCTCTATTGTTAAAGGTTGTAGTCTGCCAGCATTTATTTTTGTCTGCTTCCAACTAAACACACGCGTCTATTTGCCCGAAATTGAAATATTCAAACGAAATAGGAAAGTGAAAGGAAAGTGTTTAATGGTCATCGAAAGCCGTCTACCTGTAATTGCCGTAGCTCTCCTCGCCAGTCGCATCCTCTGGTTTTATATTGGCAGAAACATTGAAGATCCAATACTTCCCGCTCGCAGCATTTATCATGAAACGATGAATCTCTTGTAACCTTGTTGCCGTCTATCGGACATGAGGGAGAAGCAGCGCTGGTAATAGGGATAGGTAAGCCGGAAGTAAACTGTAAGGCTCGATTGCATTATTGGGGATTGAAACGCTTGTTGAAAGAGGTAGTTTGAGAGTATGTGAGAATTTAGGTAACACTCACTACATTGAGGCTTTATTATCAGTTAAAGCGGTTAGTCGAGTTGTTTTCGAATTTTCGCTCGCTTTTGATATCATAGTCTTGTAATGCGTTCCCGAGGTTTAAGCTGGATTTAGCGCCAGTAACATCAACTATATATGTTGCCGATAAGTGATACAAAATTTTTAAATCGGTAAAACAGTAATCGTCCACAAGAAGTTCTCATACCTGAGAAGAGACTGCAAGCATTCAAAACAGAATTGATGTCCACACGATGTCTGCCAAGGTTGTTTTAAGACATCTTGGCACAATGGGCACAACAGTTTTTTATCGAGTCGCTTTAGGAACTTTACTTTAGCCTTGGACATTGATAGAATCTTGAAAACTCAACGTACAGTAAACCAGCGAGTCAGGACCGCGCGAATATTTGCGAAGCAGACTGTTCAGCTGATCGAAGCATTTCTCTGTTTGTTTTTCCTGACTCCCGAAAGCTTCGTGAGCACTTTCGTTTTCGAATATAATTGGCCGCCTTATTCTTGGAGCGTGACGAAAGCGAAAGTTCATAACAATGCTAAAAATAAACAAGATAAGCTAGATTTCGGAGAAAATCGTCTAGACACTCAATAAATAATGTTAACTGACCCACCAACCATTCCCTAAGTTTTTCTTTTTTTTTTCAGAAATTTCTCTAAAATTCGATCACAGACTGCGATTTCGCTGAGGACCGGTTTATATCGCATATTGTACCAAATCTTATTAATAAATTTAGAATCTCTAAATGCATGGAGAAAAGCTGAGGACACTTTACAGAGGTGAGTTATGAGCTAAAAGTGAATTACACTGTGGGAAGTCGCGGCATAAGACGGTTTGTTTCCACAAGTTCGAGCGAGTTTCTTTAATTAATTCTTGCAAATTAACCATGCATATTTTTCTCTTATGAGTGCTTCAGTGTCGATAGCACGTCGTATTATCTTATTGTCTCCCACATATCTGATTAGTAAATTATCAAGACGGCACCGTACGAGACAATACGTTCAGAAAATTTCGCGTAGGTTCCTTAAATTCTTGTGGCTAAACTGTTTTGGGAGCCTTGCCTTTCTTTCAAGAGTGGTTAAACACAGTATGTTTGATGTTCCTGCATTGGATCCTGTTTTACTCGAGACTGTTAGGCAGAGCTGTTCAGGTTCGACAGCAGCTGGGGAACAATCGACACTGGACTACACCAGTGACGAGTCAAAACGCGATGAGAAGTGAAGAACACCAAAATATTGAGGTCGTAACTGGTATAAAGTACCCCAAAGAACACGATGAACGCCAAAGTTAGGGAAGTCGATTGCTTTTTTGAGAAAAAAATCTCTCCGGTTTATTTCATTTCTAAAAACAGAAAGGAAACTGTTCATTCTAGTTTTTTCTGATAATTAGCGAATCTCTGTTATAGTCTTACTTCCAGTGTATTAATTTTATTGAGAGGAATTTGTTTAACAATCCTTGTGATGTGTTTGTTAACCTTATACAATTATGCAAACCATTATGACAAACAATTATGCAAACAATTATGCAAACTCTTCTGTTCCGGAGAGCGTGAACAAGTTCTGAGACCATTTCCAATATATTTTCTGTTTTAGATATGAAAGAAAGGAAAGTGGTTCCTGTATGTGTTTTTATGGTTCTTCGAGGCTTAAGGAAACTTCTGTGGAAGAGATTTTGTTTGATTCAAAAGTAAAGGAGACAGTTTATTAACTTTATAACTTTAAGGCTGTATTATCACTTAAGGCCTTTAGTCGAGTTGTTTTAAAATTTTTGCTTCTTTCGATATCATTGTCTTGCAGCGTGTTCTTGAGGTTTAAATCATGTTTAGCGCCCTCTCGCAGTAACGTCAATTATATATGGTGCTTCAGTAAAACAATAAACTGGAAAGTTTAAGTTAGGAAGCACAATTCTTCAGTAATTTAATCGTCTAGAAGAAGTCGTCATACCTGAGAAGAGATTGCAGTTGTTCAAAACAGAATTGATGTCTACACGATACATATGTCTGTCAGGGTTACCTGAAGACACGTTTGGCACAGCTTGGCCTAATGAAACTTCTGTGGAAGAGATTTTGTTTAGTTCGAACCTAAAGGAGGCAGTTAATTAACTTTACTCCTGAAAAACGTAATTTATGTTAAATTGAAGCGTTTTTTCCTTGCTAATTATTCTACCACAAACGTTTTTATCGTGGCTACGGAGTTAAATTAAGTAAATGGCAATCGAAGGATTGATACAGCTTTTAACAGCAAGTATTTAGTTGATTTAGCTTTACAATTCATGTTTAAACGTGTTGGTTTATCAAGGGCTATTCCCAAATTCGATCACAGACTGCGGTTTTGCTGGGGACTGGTTTATATCGCATATTCCACCAAATGTTATGAATAAATTACCTCCTACTACTTTTAACTATGTTGTTTCAAAAATAATTATCCGAAGGAAAAAAATCAATCATAATACTTTATCACCTGTTTTGTTCACATCTAACGTAGAGCGAAGAAAAAATAGTCCAATCATAGAGAAGCTCGAGAATTCAATTTTAACGGTGAACTCAACTTTGTCGCGTGACTTGTTCTTCTCGAAGGCCTCTCTTTCAACTTTGCCTTATTGTTTATTCACTGCTGTATTTTCTTTATAATGATGTAAAGCTCGCTATATCCTTCAGCGAACGAGATTCCCGCCCCTGAAGCTGTGTATCGCGTATTGAATCAAATGTTATGAACAAATTACCACCTACTGCTTTGAATCTTGTTGTTACAAGAATAATTTTCCAAAGAAGGAAAAATCAATCATTATACTTTATCACCTGTTACGTTCACATCTAATGTATAGCGAAAAATAAAAATGGTCAAATTGTAGAGAAGCCCGCTAATTCGATTTTGACGGTAAAAAAAAAAGAGAAAAATTTCCCAGATTCTCACGTGCACCAAGGCAAAGTCAAAATTAGCGCGTGATTTGCACATATAATGACTCATGATCACATTACGGCCCTCGCTTCTGGAAAATAAAAGTTATTAAAATATCAGGGTGTCTATTAGACACATATGTCAAAACTAACCACAAAAAAAATTAATTTAAAACGAAAACTATTGGAAGGTTGGGTAGAAGGTATTTCATCTCTTCCCGCGCTAAGAGAGTGGTTTCTTCGACGTACGGCAAGGAGCCTTTATGCTTCGTATCCTTCGATTCTACTGGCTGACACGTTATATTATTATAGTTCTTTTTATCTTTGATGTATCACAAATTTTGTATTCGGTTAATTTTTTTCTGGTAATGGCAAATAAAATGAATGAATGAATGAATGAATATCTTAAATTATGAATACACTATGAAAAGTCTAATTGATTGAGAGCATTCAATCATTAAACAAATGCGTGTGGAGTTGACCTGAGAAATATAATATTTTCCGCGGATATTGCATTTATGATGTTGAGATGAAAGTTTGCCGATTGTGCAGTGTTCTCAAACATTTGCAGATTGTTTTTAAAATGTATGATAAAATAGTTATTAACTTTGGTTTTCGCATGACATCATCATCAACCGAAAGTCTGTTAAACGTACTGAAGCTATCGACATAAAATACAAAATATTATAATTATTTACTAGGTTTACGCTTTGACAAGCTTTAAAAGTATTGGTATGGTTCAAAAAGGAAAACGCACTTATGAAGTCAACGGCTAAGTATGCGTTAACAATGCATGAGGCTCTCATTACATTTTTTTTTACTCTGATTTGTTTATTTGAGCTTTAAAGAAAATATCTCTGCACGTATTTTATAATAGTCCATTTTACAGTTGTGTGCTTGGTTGCCAAGCCTTTGAATGGGAGTGAGGCTAGAGATGACCTTATTATGATACAAACCTTGCTGCCTTTCAAATGTAAATCACTTTGTTATCATGCTAACTAGATACAGGTCTCTATCACAACAAGGTCATCTTTAGCCTCTCTCTGAATCAAAGGCTTGGCAACTAAGTACACAACTGTAAAATGGCCTATTTTCATCATCCCCTCGATGTGATCCAAAAATGACTGTTTGAAATGAAATTCAAGTTTTCCTTTTTCACCACACACATTCTAACTTTTAAACTCAAACATTATTTTTGGTCTATTCATTGCATATCAGAACTCTTCGAATTCATCGTTTGTAGATAAATTTCACCTCTATCAGTGAATACAATTGAAAGGGGTGAAAATGAGGTCTGAATAATTTAGATGAAAACAATCAACGGCAAGAGAGATGATTGATTCGTTTGGACTGGGTTTATTATAGAAATGAATGTATTGTTTTTATACTTAAGTGATAAATATAGAACTTTCGGATGTGCTAAATACCTTTCTCTCTCAAGCTGTGCTAAACTGGTTAGGCATCGAAAGAGATCTTTCCAAGCCAGAACAACCTTGATCAGCCATGGCTGTCGCTTTTGTCCGCGGTGTTTGGTTTGTTTTTGCTATTTCTTCAATACACTATGCAAGCAGCTCTCAAGGTAATTTGAACTTTTTACTCAGAGGTCAACATCTACAAACATCCCTGAGAAGATAAGTGTAAATGAAGTGTAAGATTTTTGATAGAAATTGAATTTTAGAGGTTACTAAGCGAAGAAAGTTATATTAAGTATGTCTGGGTGAAAGATATAGAAATAAATTATTATATGAAGACGTTGAAGATAAGGTACTCTATCGGCAAAGCTATTTTTCTGAGGATAGGAAATTGTTGTCAGAAATGCTTGGTGCATCGAAAAGTAAATAACCGGTCGTAACCCCTTTTTTTTATTGAACGATTTCAACCGGTTTACACACAGCTAATGTTATATCTTGATACACTGAAGGTTTTTGATGCATTACACTCAGCCTGTGCAACTTCAATTTGAATGAGAATTAGTCTAAGTAATTACAGTCCGAGAAATTTTGTGAATAGTGTGGGCGAGCTAAAATCTTCTTAACTCAATAGGCTTCAAACCCTTTGATTTGCGGTGGATAGTTTACCACCGAGCTTATTCATTTATTCGTGAGAGGGCTCAGGATTTATCATCCGTCCTCTTCCGATTTAAAAAAGAAAGTAACTGGCGGCCACCGTGAGCGAGATGAAAAGATTCCTCTGTTCTAATTTGCCACCCGAGCAGGCAAGATTGGCCCGTCATGCTTGATCGTGATTACTCGCTTTCAGCCAGCGCAAGACAAAAATTTCGTCAAGTGAACTTGCAAAGTTCATAATTTATTAAAACGCCAGCAATGGAGTCGCAGAAGCCGGCAAAAACAAAATCAAAGCAAAAAAAAAGAAAAAAACACAAAGGATTCTCGTGAGGTTATTGTACTACAAAAACTGTAAAATACAAAGCTGTGTTAAAGGCATGGAAGCAGTTTTGTCTCACAAAAAGCGAGACAAGAGAATTTTATGCCATTCCAAGGCAAGAACTGAATTTACTTCATTTCGGTCGGTGAAAACACGGTAAGAAAAACTTGGCCAATATCGAGCTATGTTGGCACTTGGTCAATAATTCATATCTATTTTGTTCTGCTTCTCTGATTGTTTATTGTTTACGTAGAGCAATGTCGCGCTATGGAGTTTACTCCAGTGAGAACCTTCGATGGAAAACGTCTAATGAATCACCTTATTCTCGCCACTGAAGTCACGGACAGGGAGTTCTGTGGTGCCCGATGCTTTCTGGAAGAAAACTGCGCGTCTTACAATTTAATGACGGGGAGTGAGGCTGAAAACCACATATGCGAATTGAATAACGCTACTCATGAAGGACATGAAAGTGATTTGGTGAATTATTCTGGTTCTATTTACCGCGCAGCTCAGGTACAAGATGATGGCGGATTTTCCAGAAACCTTACTATCACCTTATAACTTAACATCCCATACGTTTGTGAGCTAGAAAAAGACAAAGTTCAAGGACTAAGTTCGACTCTTTTCTGGCGATCACATCGGTCTCTTCTTCAAATCAAATTATCAAGAAATCTGATTGTATTTTTGTATTTTATTGTTATCAGACATGACATGACACCATAGTTAATATCAACTATGCATGACACTTAGCCGGCATAATGAAGCACTACCCACAAATACCAGAGCTAGTCTCGGCGGGTAGTGTGTGGACGCTAAAACATCTAAAATAAAATTGGGCTCAACAAAAGATTCAATAAATATACAGGAAACAGAAATTAAATATTAAATCAGTAAAGCACAAATGACAGTATGAGATAAAAATACAGAAACAGAAACACACGACAATAAATAGAAGAATACATAAGTTATACACTACTATTAACTGGATTTAACTTTCGACACATCAATCGAAAAACGTGTTAAATGTGATCGGCGGCTGTACTGATTGGTAACTGCAACCAAAGGTACACGGTATATACTCTCGTCTGTATCTTATACGCTCCCTTAGGACGCATGCGCCAATGATCCTTGCAACAGAAGAGGGACCTGTCAAGTAGGGTTCACACAGAAAGACTATCGCTGTGTGTGTTCCTTAGGATTTACAGGTCAGGATTGTCTTAGTGGTAAGTTCAGAAGAAGCCACTGAGTTTGAGATAAATAAAGGTTACTTCTTAATCCAAATATTTGATTTCGAGATGATGCTTTTCACCCGTCAACTTGTCTTGAAGGCAGTAACTCGTACTTTTTTTTTAATTCGAATTATCGAACGTCGATCGTGAAGAACGCAGACTCGTACATTTTTTTTACAGCGAACTATTAATGAATGGTTCAGAGGAAAGCTAGCTATAATGTAAACAAATAAGGGGTATGACAAGAGAACTTGGTTTGAGTTAAAATCGCATCAAGCAATAAACCATCTTAGACGATAAATATTCTATCAAATGAATTGACGTAGATTGCCCTTTGATGTGGCCCGGTCATAATTCGCGCTGACAAAGCACAGCTTTGGAAACTCTTTGCGTTAGCCAATTTACGTTTTCAACTCAGTTGATAAAATCAAATTACCTATCTATTAAGGAGATACTTATCACCTCTGATGCCTTATTTTGATACAATTCTAACTATTTATGTTACCGAGAAGGTACTAATTGGGAAACTGACTCTACTTGGTAGAGAAATGTAAACCTTTTGTAGGTAAATTGTATGTAAATATTTTGGTGATTCACCATGAATCGAGCTTAGTAAAGCTAATGACCATGAGTATTTGGTTTTAGATATTGATGAATGCTCTGAAGGAACTCACAGTTGCGACATAAATGCTGATTGTTCCAACACCGACGGTTCTTACGAATGTATTTGTAATCCAGGATTCCACGGAGACGGAAGGAATTGTGAAGGTTAGACTGTTTGCCACTCGCTTGGTGTGCCTGTTATAAAGAGTATACTTCAAATCCGTTTGTTTGGAAGAATGGATAGATAACTGTATGGCGAATATTTGGCCTAAAAAAAAAAACAACAAAAAACAATTAAACTCCAGCGTTCTAACAACTGGGGCTATTCACTCTCCTAACTCATCCCATTCCCCCACTCTCCCCCCCCCCCTCCCTACCTCGTTAGTCAGTGGGAAGCTAAGTCCTACGTCCGTTGTGCGTCTGCGGAGTTATGACGCAGTGACAACTAAGTCATCTTTGATGAAGAGCTTATGGGGAATATGCAGGGTATGTGTTATATGTGTGGTCTCGATTAATTTCATTCGATGTTTGATTAGCTGCTACTTACTAAATATGTCCATTTCAATGACTAAAAAATTATCACGTTCATTTCTCAGATATTGACGAGTGTGCCACAAATACACACTCCTGTAGTGCAGATCATTTGTGTAACAATACTGATGGATCATTCAGTTGCACTTGTAAGTGAAATTTGGTTTTTACTGAGCTATATTTTACCTGTTTTGCTTTATCATAGTCTGTTGGTAACAGAGCCTGATATAGCTACATTCGAGGACTTCTTAAGGAAACCCTCGTCTGTGCTAGTTTACCATACCTTTTATCATATAGATACGACAATTATTCAGAAGAGAAAAGTAACCGTTCATCTTTTTTTCCTTTTAGTGACTTTTGTTTACTTTTTTTGTTTCTGGGTCTTTTTTTTTCCGGTATAGTTTGACTTAGTTGCCACATATTAATACCTACTCGACAACCATTCATGGGATTAGCAATGTCATGGCAAAATGATACCACATTAACAAGTATTTATCCTTTCCCAAATGTATTTTCCTAGCCTAAATTAAAGATGACTTCCACTGCATAAAATGCATGTACATTCGCTTCATTTTTCATTTCATATTCGTTTCAGCATTCACGTGCAAGGAGATCTACGACAGAAACCCGTAAGTGACAGATTTAAGCTTTGATCATAACATTTAAAACTAAAAGCATACCCAAGCGAAGAGAAAAAAAACTGTGAGCAGTCAAGTTTGTACATTTTGTACACTGCTGCAATTTACAAGGCATTCAAGGATGCAATTTTCAAATTTTAGAGCTGTATAGTTGTATCGTTTTTTATGAAGGTAACAGCCGGTTTCGCTACCTATCGAGTTCGCTACATTCGAGTGCGCTACATGTTCCCTACGTACAATGTCCAGTTCGCTACCTTTTTGATTAGAGTTCGCTATTATCGATAAAATAAAACTTCGCGAAACTGAAATACTGCATATCAAGAACCAATCCAATCATACCTGCCCGATGTGACGCTTCTAGATGACGTTTCTCCGGTACTGTATAGATGACAGTTCACTAATGAAACGTATGAAACCGCTGAAATGTTTGTGCCTAACCTTTTTCCGGCGCTGAATATTGAGTGTTCGAACTAAAAAAGTATCAAATGTTTATTGTCACTTTCAATTGCGTGCATAAAATTTAGAAGGCCGATCGAAAAGAATTGAGTTGCAAACTTTATTTCCCTACGTTGTGGTAGTTTTTAACTTAAAAGGAATACATGCCCGTGGGTGAGAATTTTTTCTTCGGGACTGAATAAGATTTTTGTTCAAATTGAGTAGCACACTTGAGTTTATTACGTTGAAGTAGTTTTAAATTCGAAAGGACTACGCGCCTGATAAGAAACTTTCACGAACCTCTCACGCTCGTACTGAAAAAAATATGAAATATTTTAATGTTTAGTTAAAACTGATGCGATCGCACTAAAAGGTATCAAATGGTTTTTGAGACTTGCTAGTGCGTGCGTAAAATTTAGCGCGGGCATAATAACAAAACTAAGCGCGGACATAATATCAGGAGATAAAAACGAAACGAAGGCCTTTGAGTTATAAACGCTTCGTTGGTAAACACGGTAGGGTGAGGAGCTCAGTTATGGTTGCGAACCCGGTTAGGCCAGCGAACTGGGTTAGCTGAGGTAGCCAACTCGGCCTGTGAATTGTGAACATGTAGCGTCTTTAACGTAGCGAACTGGGTTAGCTGAGGTAGCCAACTCGGCCTGTGGGTTGTGAACATGTAGCGTCTTTAACGTAGCGAACTCGCCAGGTAGCGAAACTGCCATAAATTTTTGAGAATTATAATGATTAACCTACCTTCATTGGGGGACATGTAGGAAGAATGATGAGGAAGGGGGGGGGGGTGGTAGGAGGAGTTGGATTTGCTTCTGGTGACTCCATTACCTTTTCCTTTTCATTTATCACAATACAAATGAGAAAAAAAATATTGATGTAACCTTTTATTCTAAAACAACACCAGACAAAGTGAAAACAAAGCATATGACCTTGTTGCTGGACCTGAGAAGATTCCCATTTACTGTATCATGAGAGCTACCGGCATGGGACCTTGTGGAGGAGGAGGCTGGACACTTGTTATGAAAATGAACGGAACAGAGGTAAGACATCGGAGCAAAAAAAATTATGTTAGCTGGTGAGCTACAACTTACAAAATCTGCGGGATTCGAACCCATGTCCTCGGATACCATTATCTAAGCCACAAAGCCACAGAGTAGAAGTGGGGCAAATTTACGTTGGTTAGCTG
The DNA here is from genome assembly GCF_964205215.1 of Stylophora pistillata. NCBI lineage: Eukaryota > Metazoa > Cnidaria > Anthozoa > Scleractinia > Pocilloporidae > Stylophora > Stylophora pistillata. The sequence continues at coordinate 13,789,208 of NC_142524.1, forward strand.
CCCCTTGGCATGATCTGCCTTTACCATTAACATGTGGCTACATATATCTGTATATTTGAAAATGTGTACAGGAAATCATATTATATGAGAGGAGTATACCGAAATTCATAGAGTATAATACGAGCAGTAGAAAGAAAGTTTTTCATGTCATCGTGTACTTGCATTGTATTAGTGCAGACATTAAGATTCTTTAGTATTGAAATTGTCTGTTAAAGCCACCTGTGCACAGGAAGAATATTTCCAACGTCATCGCTTGTCTAGACGCTATCAGTGTAAGATGATGGTGATATGATGATTAGGGTGAGGATCGGTATGGCGATGATGTGGAATATCATGTTAACTTGAGATTGCTGATAAAGACGCTCATTAAAGATAAGGATGCCGTATAGAAAAAAGTAGATCGGGCTATGCAGCGTATACAAGTGATCGTTAATTCTATCTTGTGCTTGCTTTCTGCAGCAAACCTTCCATTATGATGCTAGTATTTGGACCAACAAGGTGGCCTTCAACCTGGAAGGAGGTGAGACGGGTCTTGATGGCCAAGAGACTAAGCTACCGACCTACTGGAACACATCATTTTCCAAAATCTGCGTCGGTATGAAGGTCCCGGGAGAGGTTGACACAAGATTTATTGTTATTCTCCAAACGGCCGAGTCTTTGTATTCATTGATCGCTGACGGCCAATACCGCCCAACTACATCTGGAAAAGACGCGTGGAAAAGCTTGGTTAGCCCTCCAGGTCGTTTACAGGCGAATTGTAACAAAGAAGGATTTAACACATCTGGGGACAACACAGGAAGTGCAGGCAGAGCTCGAGCAAGGCTTGGTATTCTCGGTAACGGGGAAGATGATTGTTATACTTGTGATTCCAGAATCGGATTTGGCACTGGGGGAGCTTTGGATGATTCTATCACGTGTGGCAACGCGCACGGGTATAACTTAAAGGTTAAAACAATGGGTTACATCTTCGTTCAGTAACATTCGCCAGCCACCAGCCGAATAAACAGATCGTAAACAGATGAAGGATTGGAGAAAATAGCGATGGAATAAACAGGAAGGGCTAGCGCTCGAAACGTCAGCTTTTATAACCGTGACGGTGGCCAATTTAGCATTTACATTTTGTTGATATATTCAAATTATTTCGTTACCCCCACCGACGCGGCGCCAAACAGTTTCTTTAGAAACTATCAGCCTTTATTCAAGTGACTTAAAAGATCGCTAAGGAAGGAAAAAACTAACTAGTAGAAAAGATATAGTTCAGTGAAGCTGATTTTACTTTTAAGCACTCACATGCATCTTTGCAAAAATGCGGACGTGGGCGTTCACAAGATGACTCATCTCTAAAAAAAATGTATTTAGTGTTACTGTAGAATAATCATTTTAAAAGGTCACACAGGTAGTTGGCCTTCTGATTCGTTAATTTGAATTGTGATGGGAAGCATGACGTTTCCAAACTTGCAATACCCATAACGTTGGTGGTGATCCCTGTTTGAACCACATTTTGACCCCATGTGTGCAGCGACAAGGGCCCCGAAACAGATGAGCCCTTCATACAGAAAGGTGACGAGGGGAAAAAATGACTTGAAAAGTTTGTAAATTACTCGCCTCTGACTTGTGGTTTACAAACATATCTCGTGTTCTACCGACGTCTCGCGCGGGTTATTACGCCAACAAACTGATAAAAAGTGTAGTCTATCGCATAAATGGCCTGTGGGCGTCCAAAATCTAACTCCTCAAACATGGGGTGTGTATGTAATGCTTAATTATCACGCCTCTGCTATCTAATATGACCCATGTCTGTCTTCTTGTCGCTTTCGAGCCGGTCATGTAAATTGCTGGCCTTTAACGCTGTCGATTTAATGTGGTTCATCAAGCTATGATTAGAGTGGGGTGGATGATTAGATTAGGAAGGGTGGAACCCTTATAACATTGCGTAACCAATAGCGACTTAAGGCAGCTTAAGGCGACTTAAGCGACTTTAGGCGACTTAAGGCGACTTAAAGAAACTTAAGGTCCTAGAGTAGGTTTACAAGACTTTACGATAGCCTAACTGTTCAAAAGATAATAATGTGTTTATTGCAAGGGATCCTGTAATTATTTTTAAGGTTTATGGAGAAACTGTTGCTAACTTTGATTTCATCACTTCAGTCAAATAAAATCGCTTTAAGTCGCCTTAAATCGCCTTAAATCGCTTAAAGTTGCAATGTTTTTTCTGCTAATTTTGCTTAAGACGCCTTAAGTCGCCTTAAATCGCCCAAAGTCGTCCAAAGTTACGGCGACTTAAGGCCCCAGAGTAGGCCTTCTTATTCACGAAAGTTCTCTGAAAAGATATATTCCATGTTGTCTGTCTGTTTTGGCATGTATTTGTCAGGCTTCATCGCTGTGGGCCTGTGTCTTGTTTACGAGCAAAACATCATTGCACTGATGGGAAATGAAATGGCATACTTTTCACCTTGATTTTTGTGAATTATTGGCTATGCATTCGACACCTTTTTTCTATGGTATTTCAGCTACTCAGCTTCGCATGAGCTTGTTTTTGAGGGCAGAGGATCTAAATATATTTAGAGCATATGTAAATTTAGAAGTATATTAGCAACACACATACCTTTCCTCACATGCCCCCATATCGTCTATATAATTTATTTTTGCACTTTACGCATATCAGCCTGGCTAAATATACAATATATTATTCAAAGAAATAATATCGATTCTAAAATTTTAATTTTGAGAAGATTGTATATTTACAATAACAAGAGACATTAGACACAGCTCAGATCATAAATTAGAATTGAAACTAAGGTAGGCAGATAAATGTCTCTTTGAAAGCCTCTCTACTTTCTATTTAATTAATACAGAAAAACCTAAAACCTCAGTTTGGCTCTTTGTGGAGGGCCGAGTCTGGGGAATCTGGGGAGTCACTACAATGCATGGGGCTTTTTTTTTGTAATTTTTTTATTTTTTTGGCATTTTACAAAACATTACTCTACTTACAATACACTACAGGACTCAGTTACAGTACGTTGCTTACAATAGTTTACTGAGAACACACCACAAACAAAGTATAGTTTACAATAAATTTGATTACAGCAGATGACTTACTATCAATTACTTCCACTATCTACACGATACTCTACATTTACATTACGTAACGACATATTACACTCCTTTCAATATGTTACATAAATTACTTACAGTACCTTAATAATAGTATATAGCGAAATTGTGTGTTTTACAATAAAATTGACTTCGTATGCTACTCTAAATTGTTTGGATACCCATCCCACAAAACGATATGTGGCAAAAGCTTATTCCATTTCTGAAAATGTTTAGCTAATTTATTCCGCTTTGTTGCTATCTTCATTTCTACCTGGTATATCTCCCCGATCTTGGTCTTATAAACTCCTATAGAAGGATTTTTAGAATTCAATTTACACTTGTATATATAAAATTTAGCTGTCAGTATTAGGTGATTTAGAATAGTAAAGTCCTCTTCCTGCAATGCATGAATAGTAAAGTCCTCTTCCTGCAATGCATGAATAGTAAAGTCCTCTTCCTACAATGCATGAATAGTAAAGTCCTCTTCCTACAATGCATGAATAGTAAAGTCCTCTTCCTACAATGCATGAATAGTAAAGTCCTCTTCCTGCAATGCATGAATAGTAAAGTCCTCTTCCTACAATGCATGAATAGTAAAGTCCTCTTCCTACAATGCATGAATAGTAAAGTCCTCTTCCTACAATGCATGAATAGTAAAGTCCTCTTCCTGCAATGCATGAATAGTAAAGTCCTCTTCCTACAATGCATGAATAGTAAAGTCCTCTTCCTACAATGCATGAATAGTAAAGTCCTCTTCCTACAATGCATGAATAGTAAAGTCCTCTTCCTACAATGCATGGGTCATGCAGACATGAAATCTTTTCCTCTTAATTTAGTCTGATCTGTTCTACATTTTTCCAACAGTTTTTGCTGAACACATCTACCAAACTGATCGTCATCATTGTTGTCACGAGTTTGATTAGACAAGTTTCCTCAACTTTGTCGTACGATATCATTTGGGACAGTGTCTGGACTGATGCTAATAAAGTTTTGGCCATCAAAATACTCACTGAATTTCATCAAAATCTTAACGATTATAAATGTCTGTAACAAAATTACTAACTAGCTACAACAGAGCTTCCTTCTGTTAATTAATAAGCTGAGTTGTTATCGTTGATTTTGCATATCTTACATTTTGAGACATCAGCACGAAATAGTGAATTTAAACCTGTAGAGAAATTTGTTCTGGGTATCAAAGGTCACGTTAACCAAAGTGGTAGCAAACATATTCCACGCTCCGGAATAGACGTAACACATTTATAGGGCACGAGGAACCTAATTTTAACATAAGTCTCAGACAGGCTTTTCCCTTTGTGAAACAAACATAACAGATAACAAATGACTTGGAAATTTCTTTCTTTTATGTTTCCTTTCTGTCAAGCTATGCAACAGGGCTTCGTAATCAATGGAATCTTTTCCAGACATAACTTGTAAGAGTTTTGGCATTGAAAAATATTTGGTTTATTAAAATTTAAGATTCGATAATAAGTTAAAATGTAGACGTAACAACAGTCCAGCGCTCTATCCTTTGTGCTAACCGAGATGTTAGAGGCCTAGGCTTTGCAGAAGAGGGCAGGTGAAACTGTTGCTAGAACAATCCGCACATTCGGACATTCTCAAGTGGCCTGTAACGAGAGAAAGACGCCAGGAACATACTTTTTGGCTTGTAAAGAAATGTATTTTAGAGTGTTTCTCTCAATATCTAAAATATTATTTTAATTTTAACAGCAAGATTCTCACGCGCGTAACCAGACAACACGATCTGCTTCATTCGCCTGCTCTCAAAGCGGAAATCGCAAAGAAGTATTTTTGATCACCAGGGATGTATTAGTTTTAAGAATTTTTCTAGATGATGATACATTATGTAAACATTAAATCTATGTATGAAATTTTCATCTTATATCATGTAAACGTTGATTTTATGCAATTCTTTTGTGGCATTGATTTTATTAGAACTTTTTATCTCAGGGCTCCTATTAATGGCAGGTTACTTTCAAACACCTGAAAGGACCTCCTAGGCCCTTGCATCAAATACAGGTTATCCTTTAAAATAAGAAAAAACTCTAACAACGAGGGTAAAATTATACTCAATAGGTTTAAAGAAGTAGAAAGCACGACTATTTCATTAAAATATCGCCACCCAAACAGCGTAGAAAGCATCACTCTTTCATTAAAACATTGCAACCCAAACAGCGAAGAAAATCAACGAAATCTCGAATAGTTCGTTTCCTTCACAATGGTGACAGATCAAGATACAGAACGAAAGCCAAGATACCCTACCACTGAGCAAAAACGAAAATAGTGTTGCAATCTTAAGTGATCAAAGGTTCCTTTAAAAATCATATAGACACATTATTCATGGATAAAGAAATCTTTTGTGGGGGTATTCAGTCAAATTCTTATCTACTCTTGCGGATATGTCAATCAAGAACAGAGGTATGTGCAAGGGTAGGTTGCCCCAATTTGTCGCGCCTTGTCACTCCCGACTTCCTTGGGAGGTTTTGCTGGTCACATGACTTTTAGCTTGAATCGCCATGTGCTCGGGTTAGCAAATGTTTTTTTTGTTGTTGTTGTTATATTAAAGAGAGTTTAAAAAGAGTTATTGTGTCTTTCTTTGGCTAAGGCGAACGGTTCGGTAAGTTAATATTTGGTTTTTTGTTGTTCAGGTAGGTATTTAGGGTTTAATGCCTTCTTTCGTTTGTAATTTCAGAAAACCTTTCACTTTTACTTTCACTTTCGCTTATATTCATTGACCGAGGCCGTGCGGTCAATGTACGAGTTTTCGACGTCCGTCAAGTTAAATTAGTTGTGAATAAACATAAGTACTACGGTACTAACGCACCTGAATCATAACCAATCACAACTATTCATGCACTCTGCACGAAGGTGTTCAGAAACTGACACAGCTCACATTCTAGTTGCAAATCTGATTTTTACTGAAAGAGATACAGATTCTGCAATCTGCAAGCGAGAATCTACGGGCTAAAGCAACCTGGAGGATGAGGATGCAAAGGATTGTTAATTTACTTTTTTAAGTACCTCATCGTCGCAGCGCTGCAGAGCATTCCGCTCTGATCTGGAGAAGTTTTTCCAAACTTTTGATGAAGAATCAGCAATGTGTGTCTTGATTTCTTTCGTTAGGTTTTTTAAAGTAAAACATTTTACAGTTGCAAAGTCTATTAGTGGAAAAAGTCTCAAATAATACAAAGAAGTTTATCAGTAGTTCTCATAATCTAATATCAAAATAAAAAATGAAAGTGTTGAATTTTATTCGAGAAAACGTTCAGATCGACAATAAAACTGAAAATAAAATGTATGTGCTGCGACGACCTGTTCCATTTTCATTTCTTAAACCGCAGTTCATATGTATGATTTCATTTATTCTCACTCGTCGATTCATCACCTCATGGGGTTTACTACGAACCGAATGAAAGACCAGTTGACTCAGGGTTAAGAGTACTGCACCGGAATCGCAGAGGTCATGAGTTCAAATCCCGTGCCTGAAGTTTTTTCGGGCCTTCTTTTCTCTGCTGTTTAGGAAGTATTTATAACTGTGAAAGTCGGTTCCATATTCATTTCTTAAACCGCAGTTTACACACATGGTTTTTACATATTCATGGTGTCATAGTTTCGCTGTGTTTACTGTAGGTTTTATTCGATTTTTTTTTCTCGTTTTGTCTTTGTTTTTATTATTACTATGTGTGGCGTTTTTTGTCATGCCATGATAACCTTTCAAAGACAAAGCAACACTTTATAGACACTCTCAAGATATGACTGAGGTGACCATAACAGCTCCGCTGAAGTCTTGAGACGGGTTCTCACTGAACGAAAATGTATCCAAATGTTTTAATAGTTTTTTTTCCATTGTCTGAAAGTCTTGCTTCATCGCCACACGTATTAAAGTGGTCAGGATGTCCACCTGTGCCAAACCCAATTCGGGAATCAGGGTCGTCACAGTCATTTTCGTTGTTGGCAATGATACCGATTCTTGCTTTGGACGTAAATTTGTTAACTACCGATAATGCATTGAACCCTTCCTTGTTGCAGTTATGTTGCAAAGAGGCTTGTGAACCTAACAGCGATTTCCATGCTTCACGGCCTAACGAGGTGGGTCGATACTGATCATCGACGATAAGCGAGTGTAGAGAGTCGGCCGAATGGTTTACAGCAATGAACCGTACAGTGTCTTCGCCAGGGATCTTCATACCGAGACAGATCTTGGAGAAAGGTGTGTTCCAATACGTGGGTAACTTGGTCTCTTCTATGTCAAACCCTGTCTCCCCTCCAGCGAGATTGTATGGATCTTTATTTTTCCAGAGAGCAGAATTATAGTGAAACGTTTGCTTTAAGGTGAGAAAATGGATAACAGAAAAGTTATCAAAAACGCAAACATATCAATTGTACTTGAAGAATGGGATCAATAATGCACTTCGCAAGTATATATCTCGCTCCAAAAGAAGGTTTACAAGTTAGTGATTAGAAGGTCTCAATGGCGGGAGGGAGGGGGGGATGGGGGTAAAGCTTTAACGATTTGTAGGATCTTTCACAGCTGATGGTTAAATTTTAGGGCTGTCGGTAATTCACACAGGTTTTAATGAAAGATTCATTCCAATTTCTTAAGGAGATTAATCACTATTGCACTGTACACCCTGTACTTGGCATAAGTCACACAATCATGCGAATAAGCCCACGTGCATTCCGAGAACATTGTACAGTTTTTCAATCAATGGACAAGGGAAACAGCGCAAGAAAAAAGTGTGCACAAGGATCCGAGCAAAATTCTCGAGGATTTTACGCGAAAATTCGTTAGAAAGACGGGAATGATTATGAGCGTGATAATTTCGTGTAATGGTTACTGTTGTCAACCTATGCCTAACAAAGAAAGACGAAACGACACTTGATTATTCTTGACGGAGAGTTTGACAGCTTAATTAAGCAAGTTCTTGAGCAAAAAGCCTAACCACTCTTTCATGCTCACAAGGCAGTGACAAACCGGTGAACTATGACACGAAATAAAAACAACTTAAGTAAACTTTCTGAGAAAGTCACTGAAGAAATCGTTTGTTTTTGTTTATCGAGAATGGGGGCCTTGTTAATTTTAACAGCGCAAAAATTATAGGAACCTTTGATCCATTCATCTTCATCACTAGTGTCCAGCCACCTCCCCCACATGATCCCAAGCTGATGTCGTTCAGGACACAGAATACGTTAACCTGTGCAGACCCGACGTTTAACAGGAAAGCTCTGTTTTCTCTGGAACTGAGATCATTAAATGGTATGTATCAGCGTAAGTATTGCATTTTTCAATTAAAGGAGACATGTCTACCTTTATCTTGATCTGTTAACAAATGTTAAATCCAATGTAGGAAAGAGGCCAAGAACACCCAGACGGGTCATCTTGACCAAACTTTCCGCCACGAGGTAGAACCTGGCAATGTAACATTTTAGAGCAGGTCGAAAGAAAGAACCGTGAACAGTCTAAATGATGATTCGAAATAAGCTTAATTCTGAGAAGTTACTTACAAGTTCCGCGCGTAAATCTCCTTTGCTGATGAAAAAAGTGCTGCTGAAATAAAGAGGACATGATGTTGATCATCTCAGGCTCAATGTAGAAATGTAGAATTTTCAATCATTGTAAGGACGCAAAGCCGCAATGTAGCTATTTTTTTTTCCGGAACCTAACCATACTTGAGTAATAGCGCCCTGAGGTTAAATCATGACAGCCTTTTTCGTCGCTTGAGTAACTATTGCCATGCATGACAGTGATGTGCTAATATGGCTCTGGTGAGTCACTTGTCTTATTTTATTGTTTTTTCGAGAGTGAAATCCTGAAGGCTAACATCAAACTTCTCAAAGACAGGATGAGGCTTTATCTCTTATATTATTAGCTTTACAGACAGTGTATCGTCATCCAAATTAAAGGCAGAGCAGCGCACCAGTTCGGATACAGCTTTTATTTTCAAACTAAAAACATCAATAATAATAATAATAATAATAATAATAATAATGATAATAATAATAATAAACAGACAATAAGCTGAGAAAACATTCCTTATTTGACTTCTTCCGTTATTCATATTATAGCTAAATCTTATGTTTTAGCGTCATACCAAACCAAGCCTCAAACCTTGGCCGCCAAAGCTGCGGCAGATTTTACCGTCTCCTTGATACCCAGGTTTACAACTGCATTTATAAGAACCTTCGATGTTTTCGCAGTCAGCATGAACATCACAACTATGTGCTCCAGTAGAGCATTCGTCCACATCTGAACAAGAAATACAATGGTACCTTAAATAAGCAGGAAAACATTTTGCCGAGCCTCCATTTTTACTCAGATTCCTCTTACAGTGGACATCATATAGAGTGGGTTTCCTAAGTGTTTTACCGGACATCATATAGAGTGGGTTTCCTCGGTGTTTTACTGGACATCATATTGAGTGGGTTTCCTAGGTGTTTTACCGGACTCATATAGAGTGGGTTTCCTAGATGTTTTAACAGACATCATATAGAGTGGGTTTCCTAAGTGTTTTACCGGACATCATATAGAGTGGGTTTCCTAGGTGTTTTACTGGACATCATATAGAGTGGGTTTCCTAGGTGTTTTACTGGACATCATATAGAGTGGGTTTCCTAGGTGTTTTACCGGACATCATATAGAGTGGGTTTCCTAGGTGTTTTACTGGACATCATATAGAGTGGGTTTCCTAGGTGTTTTACCGGACATCATATAGAGTGGGTTTCCCAGGTGTTTTACTGGACATCATATAGAGTGGGTTTCCTAAGTGTTTTACTGGACATCATATAGAGTGGGTTTCCTAGGTGTTTTACCGGACATCATATAGAGTGGGTTTCCTAGGTGTTTTACCGGACATCATATAGAGTGGGTTTCCTAGGTGTTTTACTGGACATCATATAGAGTGGGTTTCCTAGGTGTTTTACCGGACATCATATAGAGTGGGTTTCCTAGGTGTTTTACTGGACATCATATAGAGTGGGTTTCCTAGGTGTTTTACTGGACATCATATAGAGTGGGTTTCCTAGGTGTTTTGCCCAAGACAGGTTTCGCTAGCTGCTTGGCATTCAAAATGCTCAAGGTAATTATGTATTTGAAACAGATATTTGACTATTCAATCTATACATGCTTATTGTCACGTGGGCATTATGTACTCTTGATCTAGTTAACATTATCACTGGGATACTACTGACCATCAAAATCGTATTTCTTGATTTAAAATTTATCTTCAGTTCATAATACCACAATACCGACAATAAGCATGTATCGTAAAGATCTGTTTGCTTTATGAACGGACTGATCTGTCCGACATTGTCACAGTTTGTTTCATTAACGAATTAGGTACTGTGTCCTGTAAGTTCTGACCTAAAAGTTTCTTTGGCAAGTAACACGGGGGCCATCTTATCTCGTTTTTCTCGTATCCTTCTCCATTACTATCTGCTGAGGCAGCCACCTTAATTGTAGGAACGAGAGACCGGTCGAATTAATTTTTTCACAAGAAGCCTGTTTTCGCTCAATTTTGTTCGGGAAGTGAAAAATAATCCAATGAACGTGCATATGAGAATGCAAACAGTACTAGCTAAAGGGCGATTCCGCAACAATCATAAAGGAATAGACTTTCTTTTGGAAAAGTTTAGCTTTTATTTATAGTGGCTATTATATGTATTCCGTGTATCAGTTTCTGAGAATGATCAAGGCTGGCTGAGGGTATAGGTTACAATCTCACCTGTTTTACAATTTATGCCAATGAATCCCGGGATACACAAACAGCGATATCCTCTCTCCGTAAAACCGGTTTGACAAGTAGCATTATTACTGCAAGGGTTACTAGAACAGCTGTTCTATAAAAGAGTATAAAAACAAGCGAAAACAAAACTAACAGGGAAAATAGCAAAAACAAACCATGGCTTCCTCTGAAGACCCTGTCAAAAATTGAACTAATCAATATATTCGCAGCAAGAATACATCTTAAATTTGCATAAGCTACCTAATGAAGACTCCTTATTATGCTCATGAATCATTGTTTGTCAATTAATGTATCAGACCTCTCGAGACAACATGCACTCTTTCGAAGATTGTTGTTGGATATTGCATTTATTTTGTTTTTTTCGTAAACTCAAGTAGAAACTGTCCTAAAGATGATGATCGACAGCAGTATAATGACAAAAAAGGGAAAAATTCAAAAGAAACCTATTAAGGATTAATAAAATCCAAATATGTTCCTTTTAGTAAAAGCTATCTCTCTCTCCGTTTAATTAGAGAGGCATCGGGAGCAACCGAGGACGTGATACTACAAATTTGACTCATACCTCCACTGCGTAATACTCATACTCTACGTCTTCCTTCACTTCTCTTTCGTGCCCTTCATGTGTAGCATTATTTAACTCGCATTTTTGCTTTCCACCTTCAGTTTTTGTCTTGAAATTATAGCTGAAACAGTAATCGTCCAAAAAGCAAAGCACCTCGCAGAATTCTTGGCCCTTTACGTAGGCGATACGCATGACATGGTTGGTAAAGCGTTTACCTTTAAACGTTCTGGTTCCTGTGAACTCCAAATTGCGACATGATGCTGAAAAAAAAAAGAAAAAAAAAAAAAAAAAGAAGAGATTACTGGCTAGATATGTTCTAGATTTGTGATGATAATCGCTTAAGTTTACAATTCCCATGGTTTGAAAAACACGCTAAATGCAAAAGGGTGAGATCATTAGATACACCAAAGTATAAATCGTTAGTTACTTGAAACACTCCCCGATCGTAAGGTTGTATTTGGACCGAGAAAAAAAGTTAATTAGGCAACTGACATGTCGAACTGAATTTTAGATAAAGCTTAAAGGACGATGATAATGGCGGGGAGTTCCTGATCGTTTCAAGAGTATTCAATTTGAACGAACTGGATAATTCAGAGGATCAACCTTTCTCAGAAAACGTAATAACTATGATTGTTGGAAAGTATCAATGCAACTTCCCAAACGCAACTTCTGCATGAATCCTCCGAAGAGTTGCGTGGGATCGCTCGAGAAAATCCCCAGTACCATGATTGGTAAGAAATCGCCCCTCACTTTTTTAACTTTCTCACTGCATTCCCTCGCATTTCTAGATGTTTATAAGATCTGTAATATTCACTCTATTAAGTAGTCATCACCCAGCTATAGTAAATAAAAAGTTGAGTTGCGTTGCTCTATTAACCTCATCTTAAATAAACTGAAAATAATCAAATACTAACCTGTAGAGCCTATTCCTTTGGCAATAAGAAATACCAAAAAATGTAGACAACAAATACAGCGCTTGGTAGACATGACAGATACGGAGGGAAGAAAACGAAATAATTTCAAAACAGGTCTCCCCCAGGATTTTCCTTTGATCAAACCAAGTTATGTAATCTTAAACAAGTGACTTGAAAATTAACTGCTTTCTTCTCCTTTTCAACCAGACTACAGCAGGGATTCTTGGTAATCACCTTTAGTCCAAAGACATGGTCAGTTTGTTGAAGGACAACCACATTATCTTCTTTCTTTCTGTTGACCTTGGAAAACAATACATTGATTAAACTTTCAATTGCGATAATAAATTGCTCAGGCTCAATTTGTAGGATATTTCTTTCACTGGTTAATTAACTTTTTGGTTAATTGTGGGCCCAAAGTAGGGGAGCTTTCCTCTGACATTGTTGACCAATGTAAGTTGGCGCATTCAGTATCGAAAAAAAAAACAATTGAAATTTATTTGATCGACATCTTTTTTTTTCCTTTTTCTTTTATTTCTTAAGTAAACAGTGATGTGTAACCAAAGCCCAAGGTTTGTTTAGTCCTATAATCTTTAAAAAATCATTAAGAATTAATGTAGTTTTAAATTTGGTGAAATACCGAATAAATTTGGTTGGCTTGTTGTTGGTACAAATGCTTTTACTCCCAATCGCGAGAAGAGAACAGAGGTCAGTAGATATAAACAATTTCAGACTTAAACACAGATTAATCCAAAGACCGTTTGAAATAAATATACATGCATAGAGTTTAAAATAATTGTGATACTGGAATATCTGAAAAATTTTCATTCTGTTGTCGTCATTTGACTATAGGTACCTTAGCAAACCACGATGACAAGTAGTACGTGGGCAAACAAAAGATATAATGGGTAGAACAATAGCTCAACACGAGTGCTTTGAATAATGTAAATGTCTTTGCCATCCTCCGCAAAAACAACAACGTGAAACCAGCATTGCCAAAATGTTCGTGGTCAGAGAATGGAACCCCGACTGCAGATTACTTAAGTTTTCCATCTGAAACGCAACGCTGCTTGGCTGCGTTATGCTAGAGTTGCGGTGTGGCGCCGTAACCGACGTTCTAAACCCTTTTTTTTTTAAACACGGCTGACATATCGATGCTGCAAGACGTGTCCGTTTCCAACGTACTACTCTTGTTCTCTATCAAAACTTAAACCAGTTTATTTGGTTTCCTCATTTCCCTTGCGTAATATTAACACGTTACGCGAATAGGGACATTTCTTGAATTAGCTGATCAAATCAGCGATAAAATGGTGCATGGTATAAAAATCCTAGGGATGTTAGACATGGCTAGAAAACATGCAACTCCAGATTCGCTGCATTTTCGTTTGTTCGAATAACTTTTAGCTCACACCACGACACCTAAGTCGAAAAAAATAACATGTTTTTTCCTCGAGGACAAAGCAACGTTCAATACAATGTAGTCGTTAAGTGTATTTCCATAATATAATTCTATTGTATTATTATCACGCTGTTTTAGAGTTTTTAGCCCCTCTGTTAGGAGTTTGCTTCTTTAAAACTGCAATTCAGGCAGTCGAGAGCTTTTAATATTTTTCTTCTAACTCAAAGAGCGTTTTGAAATATACAATGATCTCTTCTGATTGCAAACTCGATCTTTAGGAGCGAACGTTTGAGAATCACAGCTGAGTCTTCTGTTTGTACGCTTCAGCAGCTTTTCCCGAATACTTTATTCGATTGATTTTCGTTATTTTTTTTGTTTTTGTTTTTTTCGGGGTAAAGGGTAGGCGGAGGGCGAGGGGTTGTCATTATAGACTTTAAAAGCCTGTGAAGCTTAGGACTTGTTTTGTTTTTTTGTTTTGTTTTCGCGGAGGCAGCGTGGCCGAGTGGTCAGCGTGTCGGACTCGCAATCCGTCGCTCCCGGGTTTGAGTCCCGCCCTGACCACTACCTGAATTTGTTTCACGGTGGCTCCGAGTTCAAATCCTCGGCCATGCTTGTAAATAGCCAACTGGTTTGCCTCCGGCCAGTTGGGATTCTTAATAGTGTTCTGTTCAATTTGAATGATTTGTTTATAGCCCACAATGTAAACTACTGGGTTACCAGTAATTGTGTTAGCTATTAAAGTTAATTTTTTTTTCCGTGGGCAACGAAGATACAGCTTCTTTGCCACCAAATGATTTGAAGTTCTCTGATGCGGGGGAGCAGTTACAGCGTGATCCAAATTTATTCTGAGGAAAAATTTTTCTAACGCCATGTTATCCAGATATCATAGCATTAATTTGGCAAACTTTTAGATACTAAAACAAAAGGGGGGGTTCCTGATGTTTTATCGGTTAAGATTAAAGTGGGCTTAAATTTGGCTAACATTAGTGCCAATGATAGGGCACTGCCGGTCAAAATAAAGGTATAGAGCTACGGGTGTTATTCGATTTTTTAAATGTGCTTATGTAAGTTCAACTCTCTGGGAGGTGAAGACTTTTAATCAGAGTTTCCACGCATTCATCGTTCTTTCCGTAAATACTTATGCTGCAAATACTTTTGCGTTATATTATAAAAGTTGCTCTTTATTTTTGATGCAAAAATCACCACTTATAATATCTCTTAAATGAAAACCTCTTGCATGGGGTAAGACGTCTGTCTTTACTTTGTTTAACAAATGGAGAAGATTTCACTGTACTCTGTTCCGTTGTAAAGCACGTAGGAAGCGGCTAGAGCATCTCTTGAGTGCTCTAGCCGTTCTAAACTAGGCCTACTCTGGGACCTTAACTCGCCTTAAGTCGCCTAAAGTCGTCTTCATTCGCCTTCAGTCGCCTTAAGTCGCCTTAAGTCGCCTTAAGTCGCTATTGGTTACACAACGTTATAAGGGTTTATAATTTTAATTTATAATTTACCAATTTATGTAGCGCATATTTACATGTGCTGATCAATAGCGTTTATTAGATATTGTTGTTAAAGCTGAAATTGGACGTCAGCATATCAGGCGCCTCTGGCAGCTGCTTCAGTCCATGTAACAATCTCGCCTTCCCACCCATCCCCCAAATACCCACCCATCCCACCCCAGGGGAGGGCATCCACCACACAGTAATCTCGTGCATGGGAAATTAACATCTCCTACCCCTAACCCTGCAGGAGTTGGGGCCTACAGTTTATTCGTCCTTATCCGAGGAGACTAAAATATCTATCCATTTCTTGATACTACAGAAAGGTAGTAAGTTCTCCTCAGTTATTTTAAACACGAAGGCGCGCTATAAAAGGAGCCTTGGATCCCACTGGACCATTTGTTAATCAACCGTCGTGTGATGTAGAACTCTTAGAGTCAAGTCAGCTTGAGCTACAGCTACTCCAAAGCAGTGAACAGCGGGCGCATACCTCAAAATTGTTTTATGTCTTCATCACAAAACAAGAATTTTTGAAATTTGTATTTCATTTCTCCAATGGAAACTGTCTTTATTTGTGGCGGTAAATTTGAGATCGAAGTAGGTGGTTTGCACGTCACCTCATGCCACCATGCTGGTGGAAGTAAACAATAGGTATCTCATAAGCTTCTTTTGTTCGTCTACCAGCATTTAAATTTGACCCGCACACGTCAAGGGTGAGTAACAAATGAGCCTAGGTCTTCCCAGGGAAGACTTCTTTATATAGTGCGCCTTCGTGTTTAAGACCATGAGTATTGGTCCGGCCGGGGCTTGAACCCTCGACCTCCCGCACATTACAATCCAGTGCTCTAACCAACTGAGCTAACCGGGAAAAGGGTTCCACCCTAATTCCAATTGACCCCATTCACTACTGTCTAATCATAAGGATCAGAGGAGGAGGCATGGTGGCTGAATGGTTAGTGCACTGGACTCGACATTTGTCCAATTTTGGTGTCTAGTGTTGGAGCATTTTATTATGTTCTTGGGCAAGATACTGTAAGCTCAAAGTGCCTCACTTTTTCCAGGTGTAAATATGGGTACTGGTTGGTAGGGGGGGAGGTAACCCTGCAATGGACTATGAGTTTAATTATTGTTATTGAGAGGTGGGCGATGACTTCCATATATATAGAAACCCCATGTGAAAATAGTCATGCACCTGTCTAGCCCCTATGCTGGCATGGGTAACCCCTACATGTAGACAGTCCTGATGTAGGAAATATGACAATGTATACACTTCCATCATCTTACTAAAACAGCTATTGGCCAGAGTTCCATATAACTCCATACATTAATTATGCATAGAGTGTTGCAAAGAAACCTCTATATTTAGTCTTTAAGAAATGAATGCATAATTAATGTTGGGGTTATATAGAACTCTTTCCACAGGTATCTGTTTCAACAAAATTTCTGTCTTGTATTTAATGATGAAAAAGTTGATAAAAGGGTTGACACAGTGTATTATCATCAGGATATAATAAATATTGAATCACATAAAACCTACAGTACCAGATCATCAAGATAAAACGATAGAAAGGTATTCTGTAGAAAGGCTCAATTCTTGCCACTCACTTATACCTTGAGCAGTATAAATAACATTATCAAAAGTCAACTAAACTTAACTGAAGCTAAATTTTTTCCTCTCACCCAGGGTAAAAGAATGACAAAAGTGGGCCATTTCTCCAGTATAAACCTATTGATCTGTACTAGCTACTTCCACCATAGTATTCGACCAACTGAAAACATTTCAACTTTGTAGCTCGCCGAACTTACTAAAGGCGTAAATATTTATCTATCCTGAGACTTTGATAGTCTTTTGGGGCGTTTCTTCTTCGTCAGTTTGATGATCAACACACATGAACCACTTCTGAGCCAAGAAAAGCCTTTTACAGCAAACATGGCTGCCAGAAATATTTGATCACGTGACTTAAGTTTTGTCCCGTGACCAAAGTGCACGTGAGAACAACACGCACGCGAGCCTTCTGAAAAGTATACAGAGTAATTTATCTGTGCAAAAAAAAAATTCATCAAAGAGCTTTAAAAAAATTCACTCTGAAAGTTAAACTGGGCGACCGCTTCAATGAAAATACCACGCACGTGCTTTTCCCTAGTGGAGTAGATTAACATTATGGCCTGCATTCTTTCCGATCCGTACCCATTCCAAAAATTCTGCCTTGTGTCTACTGACTGGTTACCTGCTTGCATTGCGGAAGGAAATGGTAAATTCGAGGTAAAGTAAAGGAAATTTTTCTGTAATAGTAGATAGTATGGGCGTACTTGGCGAGAGAAACCCTAAAATGTTGTCCCGCTCTTAACTTCGAAGCATTGAAACCAGTTAGCGGCGCATAGATTGCTGGGAGAATTAAAATGGCGGAGACATACAGAGCCAGTTATCAGCTTGAAGAATTTCGTTGTGACTCGTTAGTTTCTGGACAGGTGTGAGGTAACAATGAATGCCTTTAATCCTGTAATACTGCGACCAGTCTAAAGAAAAACTTGAATGCTTAGAAGGTCCTGCTGATCCGATCAACAGTGGAGAAAGACCTTAGCACGTGGTTCTCAGTATGGCATTAAGGTTTTGCATGGCAGGAACAATTAAAATATTTTGCATAAGAAAGAAAATGTTTTCCCTTGGGAAAAATAATCGATTGTTCCTGTCATGCAAACATGGCTGTTGTGCAAAACCTCTATTAGAGTGTTTTGTCTAACTGAGGCAGGAGAACAACAAATTGGTTGGGTCCCTGAAAAGGACTGTGCAATTTCGGATGCTGTTGGAAAGAAATGCGACTTGCCAAACTTCCATGCCAAAATTGACAGTGCAAGTGGCAAAAATATGGGAGACAAGTTTACCAAGGTAACAATTTTTATAATTTGTGAGGCTTCGTGAAAATTAATAATCAAGTTATTTTTTATTAATTATGTGGGAAATGTATTGATAGTTTTATGTAAATCATGTCTCTTTTCTAAAATTAAAAATGTGTGTCTTTATGTGTATATTTTTAATAGGTTTATTTGATATTGGGCACATAACCCATAATGTATTCCTGGCTTTGACTGTATAATTTAACAATAACTGATGTGGTAATTCTGTCTAAACATTTTAAGCTAAATTGGTTTCCTGGCTATTTATTCACTAGCTTTGACTGTATGATTTAACATTAGAGAGCTTTAGATTCGAGTACGAGAACGAGTACGAGTACGAGTTTACTAGCGTATTCGCATCGCGCATGCGTAGTTCTCCGTGAGACTGTCACGGGAGCGGGAAACTCGTCGTCCGCCGCTCGTCGACAACGAGATTTTGATCAGAATGTCGTCCTCCAGAGAACGAGTTTCGAAAGGTGAGTATTTTGTATTTTAAACTTAAAAGAGAGAGGTATATCTTGGACGAAAATCGCCGAACACTATGATAAAACCTTGAACACTGAAACATTTTATTAGCTTCTCATTAATTATTGTCATATTAATACCATTATATTTAAGAAATGAAAACTAAGGAAGAGTTTGTATGGTAAAGTATCTGAATACATTATTTTTACATCTTTTTACAAATGTATATGTAGTTGTATCATAGAAATGTACTGTATTATTATTACAAAGTCAGTTCAGCTGTATTGAAATTAAAATTATACATATTTACAATTTTGATTTTCTCAAATAAATTAATGCTGAAAATAATCATCTAATGTAGGAGGTTGAACATCAAAATAGGTGCTTGTAGTTGATCCATATAAGCAGGTACATGCATTCCTAAGC
This sequence comes from Stylophora pistillata, assembly GCF_964205215.1. Lineage (NCBI taxonomy): Eukaryota > Metazoa > Cnidaria > Anthozoa > Scleractinia > Pocilloporidae > Stylophora > Stylophora pistillata. The sequence continues at coordinate 13,808,218 of NC_142524.1, forward strand.
AGAGCACACACTGAATACATTACACCTACTGGACTTAATCCAATCTTTAAGTTCTTCTTAAAATCTAGGAAAGCGAAGTATGTTACAATGTTGCTAAACACCCACTCCACAGCTTCCCTGACTTTACTTCATCCTTGAAGATGAATTCTGAGTGGATAGGCGAGGTCACCATATATACACAGTGGTTGTCCACTGGTATCAAATGAATGCTGCTGAAGGTTATGATGGAGGCCAGACATTCTTAACATACCAGCATCATGCCTTTTACCCTCTGAAATGAAAATTTATAGAGTAAACATACTTGGATTTATATCAGTAGCTAGTGTTATAACACTCTTGTAGCTGCAGGTAACTGTTGAGTTACAGACTGTGATTTAATTTTTTTTTTCAATTTTCCAAGTTAATTGGTTAATAGCCATTTTGATTTGGTAGGAGCTGGGTTATAGATATTTGTCTAAGGATTTAAGGGTAGGCTACATTTAATGAAGCTTTTACCAAGGGGCTGACTACCAAAAATGTTTCCTGATAGATTTGATCTTTCCAGCCCACTCCTGTAGGTGTAGATACCGTAGATCCTCAAATCAATTAGCGCCCAGGGAGCTTAATTCAAATTTATGAGAAAATGGGGGCGCTTATTCAAGGATGGGGGGGACTTAATTGAGAGGGGGTGCTTATTTAATTTTTCATAAATGGTGGCCTGACATGACCATTTTTTTAATACATCATCTACACATAAACAAAATTAACTATTTCATGATTGACATAAAAACTGATCCTAGAGTTTAACTCACCATTAGTGCAATGTACAAATGTAATACTACATGACTAAAACTATGCATCCTTTGCTGTCTCAGTACTCATCCACAAAATGAGGGGAGGGGAGGGGGCACTTATTTGAGTGGGGGTACTTATTTTAAATTTTTGGTCGATAGGAGGGGCACTTATTCGAAGGGAGTGCTTATTCGAAGGGGCGCTAATTCCAGGATTTACGGTGGTGACTCTTCAATTCAGTTTCAAATTTGGGGGCTTAAATAAGGGGAGGCATTACAGCAGAACGATGCAAATAATCGTATTAGCTTACCAACTGGTCCATACAAATTGGCTATTAAACCATTTGGCGCAACAAATGATTGAACCTTTAGGGCACGTACCCTTTTGTGCCCATTGGGTACACGCTGGTTCTCTCCTGGGTGACAAATTGGGCGAACTGTCAAGTCTACAAACCCCTAGTAATTCTCAAGAGCTGTTCCCTTTCCATGGACAGCAAGAGAAAAGTCTTCCAGATGTTGGCTACTCAGCCAGGGTTGATCGAGATCTCTGAGCTATATCCATGGTTTGTGTAAATAAAGCTGATCACCTCGTTTAAGATTAAGCTCAGCTTGGGCATTGAACGACCAAAGCGAGGAATCATATGCGAGGGACGACATGGGTAAGAAAAAAGTTTCAATAAAATCAACAGTCCTTTCATTCCTGAACATACCGTGCTATTGGCACAAGTAAACATTTCTGGAATTGCTAATGCCCGAAGAGGGAGAGACAATCCTGTGATGCCAAACCTGAGATCGGCTGCAAACTCTTCAGGAGAAATGGCGTCAAAAACATCGTCAATCCTTTCATACTGCTTGTAAGGATGTTGCCTTCTCATCGTTGTGATTTCATAAATCGCCAGGAAATCTTCTTTGTCAATCTCTTCATCTCTAAGGAGGTAAACGGATGCTTCTAGGATAGTTTTTTTGGCTAAACATGGTGAGATTGTTACAGTAAAACCCTCGCACTCGGATCGATACATTTGTTTACAATCTAAAGTTACATTTTCCGTCAGCACGACTAGGAGTACGAGATACTAGTGCCAGATCTCGCGCGGTTAAAACTCGTACTCGTACTCGTACTCGTTCTCGCACTCGATTCTAAAGCTCTCTAATAACTATTGTGGTAATTCTGTCTCATTATTTTAGGTAAATTGGTTTGAAATCTGGATATTTTAGACTATGGTGACTTATGAGCATACAAAAGTAACCCAAATGACTATTGTGTTTATTGCAAGGGATTCTGTAATCAGTCAAATAAAATCACTTTAAGTCGCCTTAAGTTGCCTTAAGTCGCCTAAAGTCGCATTGTTTTTTCTGCTAATTTTGCTTAAGTCGCCTTAAGTCGCCTTCTGAATCGCCAAAGTCGCCCAAAGTTACGGCGACTTAAGGCCTCAGAGTAGGCCTTTAAGTGCTTTACAACAGAACAGAGCACAGTCAAAGCTTCTCTATCTGTTTGTTTAATAATAAAGAATTCGTCAAATTACTCACGCAATACTTCTAATTTTCAAAGCAAACTTTATTTCCAAAACGAACAAGTGTCGTTAGCATCTTCATAATCTCATAAAGCACGTTACAATAAGCCAGTCAGAATGCTTGTTAGAGTAGTTCAAATGATCTGATTGGCTGAACCAGACTAAAGCTGTCAAAAATGTCAAACCATCAAAGTTCACAATCAGCAGTAGTCTACAAATTTAAAAAGTTCGGCAGGTCGCATTTAACACTCGCTTGAAAGTTTCTAATTTAATACAGAATCTGAAAGTTAAAGTTCAGTGAAATCTGATCTAAAAATCCGGTAAATGAACGACAGCCGAATTCACAGGAAGATAATTATTTCTCGGGACGATAGCGACGTAAAACTCGGCTGCGGTGACTGATGTGGCCTTCCAATCATCGATGACCGGCGATCTCCATGATGAGCTGGCCTCGATGGACCACAGCATGATCGCAGCCGCTCTGAAACCATCATAAATTTGTTTGAATTTTAACAATTATGCCAGTTTTCTTATATTTTTCATTATTCCTGTTTCGTTCTACTATTTTTACCCGAAACTATATAATTTTATAGGGAAGTTAGCAGTGCTTCAATCTAAGCTTACAATCTAAATGAGAGTGAAAACCTTCAAAACTCCGACAATCCATTCCATTTTCTCTTTGAAGATTTTAGTCTCTGCTCACGTTATAATAACATTACGTACATGCTTTGCATGTTTTCAAACCTCTGTTTGGTTATTCTGTTGCTACTTGCTCACTCGCTTTTTCCGGAATGTCACTTTTAATTAACGGGCTAAAAGCAAAGAGAAGTTCGGGAAATGGTCTGACACTGTATAATTTTAGTGTGACAGCTTCAGCTCAGCTCCGTGTTTTGCTCTTTCTACCAATGATAGCGTGCACTTTATCCGAACTTTGCTGTAATAATTTATACAATGTTTAAATACAGGAAGTGAACGAATAGAAGCTGAGATATCTTATCAAACCCCATCAGTTTAAAATTACTCATATCATTGCAACAATTTACCAAGCTCTAAAACGCCATCCTCTGTGAGAGCATACCATTTAAGCCTCAGTGCTTTCCTGATTACCCAAATACCATCCTTCAAATCAACAGCTTTTGTCTCCTCGAGAATCTATCTTTGCACTAGTTCTCTACAAAGATTTTTGCTTCTTTGCTACCCTTTTCGTCCGAGAGTTCTTCAGACTTCTTTTATAACATTTCATTACTCCTTTCTGTGCGGATAATAATAATAATAATGTCTAAGGAAGGAAGCGCTAATACCAGTCATCTTATATGACTCTCCTCGTACGTAATTATGCAACTTTTGATATTTCCCGATAGGTTTTGTAGATCTAATGTTATGTCAGCGCACTGCCAAAATCGTTGAAAAATCTTTAGATGGAGACGTTTGAATTAGAGCGAAGTATAAGATCATTTCTCCCTATTACAAAAATATTAATTCAGCTCACTGAATCAAAATGTATCCCATAGTTTCGATATCTCTGTCTCCATTGTCGGGTGCGACTCTCGCCTCGATACCACACGTGTTGGAATCATCAGGATATCCGGCTGTACCAAAACCGATCCTCGAATCGCAAGTTATACATGCGTTTTCGTTGTTGCCAATGATACCAATTCTTGCTTTTGGGTGACCAGGACGGTCACTTATTACGTTGAAACCTTCCCTGTTACAATTGTGTTGCAACGAGCCCTGGAGTCCAAGCAGAGATTTCCACGTTCCACGGCCTAATGACGTTTGGCGATACTGTTGATCAGCAATCAGTGAGTAGAGTGAGTCAGCGGACTGGTTTAAGGCAACAAAATGTGGAGTTTCTTCACCAGGGATCTTCATGCCGAGACAAATCCTGGAGAAGGATGTGTTCCAATAGGTTGGTAACTTCGTCTCATATTCGTCAAATCCTGTCTCCCCTCCCACGATATTGAATTCGATCTTGTTGCTCCATAAAGAGGAATCATAATGGAATGTTTGCTGCAGAAATATTTAGACAGTTGGTTAGTTGCCCTTATCGTATTATTGGCTGTATTTGTTCTATTTCATTTGTGCTGAATTTGTTACGATTCACTTTTAACTTCTCAAAGGTAATTTGAGCAAGTGAGACTAAAATAAACAGATTAAAAAAAACAACAACAACAACAACAGAGAAAGAAAAAAAAACGTGCAAAACCACAGCAAGAGTTTCTAACGCGCAGTTTATGCACTATATGTAAAAAAGAAAACAACAGAAGAACAAAGTAAGAAAAAAAAAACAGAAAGAATCACAGCAAAGATTTAATTAGGAGACAATAAATAGCTTATGAACTTTATGTTAACGAAAAGAATCCACAAGCCCCTCATCCCATCCATTCTACATCAAAAGTGTGTTCAAATTATTTTTCGGACGCGGGGGATTTCGCATAGAACTAGCTGTCATTTACGTGAATATAGTTTCTGTTTGCGTACTGAAATTAGGCTTTTAGAAAGCTTTTAAACAAAAACTGAATTTAGCAGTTGCAATGTTAAAGATAATTCATTTTTGCCCCTTATTTGATATCGTTTAGTTTATGTTTCAGTATCAAGATTCTGTTTAATTAAGATAAGAATAATCATAAGCACCTGTGACCCGTCAATTTTCATGGCCAGCGTCCAACCCCCTCCTACACATGGTCCTAAGCTTGTACTGTTCAGCACACAGTAAACAGCAATGTCCTCAGACCCTACGCGTATTATATAAGCTTTGTTCTCCCTGTACCTAAAATAAATTTAGCTTAGCTTCTTTAGGTATTGATCGATATTCAAAAATTGAAAAGGGAACTATCATTAGTGTGTGTTTCGTTCATTATATTGAATTTTATCATTACGATTTTGCTATTGATAAGTTTATCACCTTTTCATTATTGAAATAATGACCATCATTATATTGTCGTTTGATTTAGTTTTATTTGTTTGTTTTGTGGTTTTTTATGTATTTACTTATTTTTTTTGCTGTGAGTGATCTCATTTTCATTCCCTAATTGTATTCCCTTACCCAAAGGATCTTGTTCATCTCATTAACCATTTTCTAGACCTCTCTAGTTTACATTTAGAACCATGCAACTCATTGCAAAATATTGCATCGAAGACAACATAAACTAAAATACTTACAAGGAAATGTCGAAAATTTCTTTGCATGTTGATAGCACTATACACAACAAAGAAAGGCATGAGATTAGGATAAAACCATCCTTTACGTATTTACCAGCGTAATTAAAACTGTGCAAAATCTTATTGGGCAATGTGAAGACAAAAAGCCGTATTCATTTTGCCTCCGTAACCAGGCGTATTGTCCAAATTACTATTTCCTTAATTCTTGATAAAGGTTAAAGACTGTCCTATAATGACCAAACGGCTGGCAAGATCTTCCAAGTAAATCAACAGTGCATTCATGTGCCCTTACAAACTCGTCATTATATTATACATATAATATATATATATAACTGCAGACAGTACTGTCTCGGCCTTCTGGGCCTCATCAGTGCAGTGCTCAAAATGAGGACGGAGGCGAACCGATGTGGTTGCCTCAAACGATCCCACGCATGTGGTACCGTTTAGCCATGCCAGTGTGCTCAAACTAGGTGAAACCTAGTGAGCTATGCACAGTGCAAATAGCAATGGCTCGTCCCTTCTAGAATGCTCGATTTGGACATGAAAGCAGAGCTCATGCAACCACCGCCTAAAGGAAAAATTTCTAATATTTACCAACCAAAACTTTCTACACTCAACAAACGTAATGAACTCGTGTCTTCTTGCCGCCCAAGAAATAAAGCACTCCTACGCAACAGCTGAACTGTTAAACTTTGCGCTGCATAGATTAGATATATGTTTATTATTGTTATTATGTAAATTATTTTGTATATAAGAAGCGATGGTCAAGAATATTCTTAGTAATCCCCTGACGAGTGGGCAACCACGAAACAGGCTTGTCGGGATGAAAGCGTAGTTTATTTGTTTCTTTCCTCCGCAAACATATATATATACATACATATATATCTATATATATGTGTGTGTGAAGTGATCTCCTTTCCTTCAACTATAAAAGAACTAATCGAACAGCTATGCATATTAGGAGAGGCCTCCGGTCCCTTTTTCTTTTTGTTTAACTTTAACTGTATGCCGGCTTTTCGTAAGATAATTTTTCTCCCCTATCGCAAAGACACCAACCTGTGCAGTTCCTTCCGTCTCCATGGTATCCAGGTTTACAAATACATTCATATGAACCCACTGTGTTGATACATTCGGCACCAGCGTGGCAACTATGTGTTCCAGTAGAACATTCATTAGTATCTGAAAAAGAAGACTTCTGCAATTCATCCGTTGGAATAGGCATTCATCAAACAGTTAAATCCTTTAGCATAAGAATAACATTAAATGAAAAAAAATAAGTAGTTTAATTTAAAGTAATACATTTTAAATTTATTTTCAAGGAGATGTCTAAAAACTAACAAACAAGACGAGCAAATGTGTTTATATTTTAAAAAAGCTACAATAATCACCACTTTCACAACTTTGGCCGGTGAATCCCTCAGGACAAAGGCAACGATAACCCGCATTCGTGAAACCAGTTTGACAAGTAGCCTCGAGACTGCAAGGGTTACTGGCGCAAGCATTCTGACCAAAAAAAGACAAACAAGAGAATAAACAGGAAACCAGCCGTGAATCCTGAATAAGACTTTTAAAATGAACTATGTGAAATGAAACTAAACTCGTAAAACTGTTAGAGGTCTTAGCGCACCAAAATATCGTCAATGTTTAACTTGATATTCCCTAGGGGTACATTCTCACAGATTCCCACGGTAAGTTCTGTCCAAAAGATCTCCCAGGTATTCCTTCCGCCGTAACCTAACTTCTATTCTTTAGCCAAAACCAAGTCTTACATAGTTATCGTCAATCCTGCCTACTACTTACACTCTCTTGCAACTATAAGAGAGTGAAAGAATCCTGTCAGTAACTTTTTCTTTGTAATACCTCTGCTGTGCAGTAAGAGTAATCGATGTCTTCTACAAGATCGTGTTCATTTCCCTCATGCGTAGCGTTATTTAATTCGCATTTTCGTTCCTCCTTCTCATTTCTCTTCATGATATTACAACTGAAACAGTTGTCCTCCATAAAGCAGAGCACTTGACAAAATCTCTTGTCAGTGACGTCAGTGACACTTATCACATGATTTAAGAGACGTTTCCCATCAATCTTTCTGGTTGGAGAAAATATCAAATTACGACATTGCCCTGTAGAAGAAAATATATTGAAAACTGAACTATTAAAGGAGTGGTTCTTCTAACTATCTACTTGTATGTACCTGTATCACGTTTTGTCGATTTTAATTAAGAAAACGTGATGTTTTTTTTCTCAAAATTATGATCTCAAATAATCATTACCATCACAGTTTGATTTCTTGCATACAATTGTAAGCTATTTATTGTAGCACACTGACAGAATTAGTTTTCTGAGAATGTGTAAGTTCGTTTAAACCCGCATATATTTAGAGCGGGTATTGACAGTAACTTAGAAATAGCCAACATCCTAAGCCGAGAGATTTTGCTATGAATTAAACTCTTTCCAACTTAGAGCAAAGAATTGTCAGACCTTGTCTTTTTAATACTCTTACCATGCCTTATGGAAATATTCTTAACGCTGATTGAATTTTCGGTTTCCTTCCCTCCCCTCTCACCTTAACAGTAAACATATATTTTAATTTACCTCTATCTCAATTTTGATATTGCAAAACGATTCAGAAAGGGTGCATTGATTATACACTCTACAAGGCTCCTGAAGAGTATTTACAGCTTTTCACTCATTGTATATCATAACTAATGAAAGTACAGAAACTGAAATATAGTCCAACCTGCAGAACCTAAAGCAGTCTTGTTCAAAGACAACCAGATTAGATGGATATATGATAGAAAGATGTAAACCAAAGCCATTTTTGGTCGATGAGATCATCTAGCGTGAACTGATTCTTCAATGTTTCTTCGTCAGAAGAAGTAGTCAAGTGGTTATGTGCAAACAGAGATTAAATCATTTCGTTGAAATTGATTCACACCATGGGGATTTGTATGCTTTGTTCGCAAAAATTAACAATCCCAAAAACCACTTACTCCCTACTGACATTTCGTTGAAGCAATTACAACTTATTGTATTATGAGCCGCAGAAGATCTCCTAGGTCCGTCAGACTCATTCTACAGAATTTCATCCAGCACCCTATGGCTTTTCCTTGATTTTGTCCGTTTGTAGGAAATTAGGGTTAGGATAGATTTTCCCTAAATTTATCTTCACCGACGGAATTGCAGAATGAGTGTGAAATCAAAACCAGTCACTTATTGTTATTGAAAACTTGGAAAGAATAAAAGTTGGGAAACCTATTATTGAAAAAAACGAAAAATAAAATACCTTTTTTTTTTTAAATATTAGGCTCAAACTGAGGAGAGGAGTATAAGACCTAGTTTTTTTTTCTCCTTTATGACTATTGCTTACACAATCGACATAATTTCTATAATTATCTTTATCATCGTTACAGTCATTATTATTTTATTATTATCACCATTATTATTATTATTATCGCAGAGAAATCAACTGAATGCTACATTCTAATCAGGCAGCACAGGGCGAAAACCATAACCTGTGAGCAATGGAGTAAAAAATAAATGTACATTAACTAATCCTAAAAAGCTTTTCCGTTGTGTCTACGGTCCTCCTTCTAGCGGGAACTCAAACTGCCACCTTAAAAGTCCGGGCAATATTCAGCGTGCTTGAGAGCACTGCCCTCTGCATCTTTCGCAGTACGTCTGTGCTTCTGCCTCCTACCAGCTCGCGCATCATGACATCCAGCTCCCGTGACCACCCCCCGAGGGCATCCAAAATGATGTTATATTGCTTCACCTCGTAGCCTGGGAACTGCTGCCTTAGTTCCCAGCGAAGGGGTCCGTACTTCAGTGTCTTCTCTTCATCCTTTCTTGTCCGACTGTTAACCCACAGGCAGCTCATTTCCAGCGTCACAACTCTCTTGCATATATGATTTACAATGCATGCATCCACCCTATTGCATCTGACCTCTTGTTGATCAGTATATATAGGGACATCCCAATAAGCTTTAACATTCCCTGACTCATACACGGGCTTCGGCTTGTCGGCTGAGTACCAGGGTTGTATCTCGTCTATAAATCCCTCATCATACAACAGTTCGTAAAACAGTACCTTCAGGGCTGCGTCGTGTCTAGAGAGATACTTGCTCTGGGCCAGCGCACTGCATCCTGACAAGATATGTGCCACACTCTCTGGAGCCTTGCCGCATAATCTGCACTTCACCTCGCCTTCCCCGCTTGTGTGGGTCTTCTGACTCGTGCATACTCGCGTTGGCAATAGCTGCTCATATAGTTCGACGAGTCCAGCAATTGTGTGTGATGGGCAGTTCTTCCACTCTGTGAGCCACCAGAAACACCCATTGGCACTCAGACTCTCATCCTCCAGCCTGGTAGTCTCTAGACGCCCTTGCCATCGTTGGTTTCTGATCTCATCCTTTAACTTCTCCAATTTGGCACCTCCGCACCTCTTTCTGGATCCCTTGCGCGTGTTCCAAATCCAACTCCAGCCCCAACTCCTCCGCGCACTTAGCCGCTTCTTTAAAAATTTACCTACGCCCCATGCTTGCCGCTTGCTCTTCAAACTCCCGTACCATTCCCAGTGCACGATCTTCATTACCATGGAGTCTGACTGCACCCTTGATTTTTGTGGTTTTGTACTCCATTTCAACAGAGCGCAATCCCCGCCCTCCCCTAATTCTTGGCATAAACAACAATGCATTCGAACTACATGGGTGTCTACCCCCACTCTCGACAACAATCTTGCGCGCTTCCCTATCGATCTGCTTAAGTTCCATCACCGGTTACTGTTGTGTCCACATAAGATATCCAAGAACAGGCAATGCAAACTGATTTGACGCGACCACCCGATTATAATCGGACAAGGGACTTGTCCAAATAACTGACAATCGTCTGAGATACTCTCTTGCTGCACACTCCAGGACCAACTTATCCTCCTGCCTAACACTCTCAAGTACTCCAAGGAACTTGTACCGCTCACCATCAGCAAGACATGGTATTCTAGTCGACTCCACAACTCTACCCCCTGAGACAACAGTCACTTGTACCCCCCTTTTCACATGGGCACCGCACACTTCTTTAGGTTCCACTGAAGCCCCACATCCTCCATAGATGACTTAACCATCTTCATAACCCGTTCAAGCTTACTCTCCGACGCAGCGAAGATCTTGATATCATCAATAAACAAAAGTCCCGTAACCTTGCTATTAATAGGTTTGGACATCCGGTATCCTTCAGCGGCTCTGATCTTCCATGCCACTGGGTTCAAGCATACGGTGAACAGCCTCGGGCACAATGCATCCCCCTGTGGTAACCCTCTGTTGAACTTAATCCTTTCGGAGGTCTGTCTCCCTTCCCTTGTGATCGCCACTACCTTTGTGTTCCAACTCTTACACAGTTTAGCAATGACTTTACACAACCACGTGGGAAACCTGTGTAACGTCATCACCCCATTCAACCAACTATGATCTACAGAATCGTACGCCTTTTTGACATCAATCCAGGCCACGCTCAAATTCCACCTCCTCCTATGACAATCCAACGCAACTGTTCGGTCGATCAATAAGTTGTCTGTTGTTCCACTGCACCCTGCACGTGCCCCCCTCTGCGCACCCTCCATTAGATCGTTCTCCTCAAGATGCTGATTTGTTGTGACAAGCAGACACGAAGTGAACCACTTATAAAGCGTGTTTAGACAAGTGATGGATCGTTGGTTGTCGCTGGTAAACTCTCCGGGTTTTGGGATTAACGTTGTTTTCCCTTCAGAAAACCATGCGGGATACTCTTCCTCATACTCGGAGATCACACGGAATGACGAAATAACACCCTCATGCAGCGCTTGGGCACGTTTCCACCAAAAATTGGCGATACGATCCGGTCCAGGTGCGCTCCAATTCTTCTTCCGCGCTAAAACGTTTACAGC